>NW_027596565.1:0-226105 GCF_964194155.1 Cetorhinus maximus | reverse complement strand
GGGAGGGTGAGGGTGGGCAGGGTGAGGGTGGGCAGGGTGAGGGTGGGCAGGGTGAGGGTGGGGAGGTTGAGGGTGAGGGTGGGGAGGTTGAGGGTGAGGGTGGGGAGGTTGAGGGTGAGGGTGGGGAGGTTGAGGGTGAGGGTGGGGAGGGTGAGGGTGGGGAGGTTGAGGGTGGGGAGGGTGAGGGTGGGGAGGTTGAGGGTGAGGGTGGGGAGGTTGAGGGCGAGGGTGGGGAGGGTGAGGGTGGGGAGGTTGAGGGTGAGGGTGGGGAGAGTGAGGGTGGGGAGAGTGAATGTGGGGAGGGTGAGGGTGGGGAGGGTGAGGGTGAGGTTGGGGAGGTTGAGGGTGAGGGTGGGGAGGTTGAGGGTGAGGGTGGGGAGGGTGAGGGTGGGGATGTTGAGGGTGAGGGTGGGGAGAGTGAGGGTGGGGAGAGTGAGGGTGGGGAGGTTGAGGGTGATGGTGGGCAGGGTGAGGTTGGGGAGGTTGAGGGTGAGGGTGGGGAGGGTGAGGGTGGGGATGTTGAGGGTGAGGGTGGGGAGGGTGAGGGTGGGGAGGTTGAGGGTGAGGGTGGGAGAGCCCGGCCCTGAGCTGCTCACTGACCTTTTGTGATGTACAGGTAGAAGAAGTCACAGTAAAGGATGGTCTGGACGATTCCGGCCACAATGGCGATCAGGTCAAAGTGATTCTCCGTGTAGTAACGCCAAATCCAGTTAAAGAGATAGAGCGTGCGGTACATCCCCAGGGAAAACAGGTAGTGGCTGGTGATGCTCTCAGCCTCTCCTGTTTTACTGACCATGAACAACTGGGGCAGAATGGCCACTGACTCCAGAAAGATCGAAAAGGTCCACAGTACCTGCAGAAAGAGATTTATTCTTCATTACACCTGATGGACACATCCAAATCCTAGAGTATATACATGTCCCTCCGACAGTGCAGCACTCCCTCAGTACTGGCACCGGGGGGAGTGTCGGCCTGGAGTTGAGATAATCCTGTCAATCGTACCTCGAAAGGGGTGAAGCTATGGTTGACGAGGAATGCCAAGATCGTGGTGGGGACGACAAGGAATTCAATCCGGAAGGTGTCATGGTTTCCATCATAGGTGGCCTTGAATTTGGAATAAACCATCCACACAGTGGCATAGGAACAAACGATATATACAATCTGTGGAAAGCAGAAATGTTACAACAGGTACAGTACGGGGTTAGATACAGAGTAAATCTCCCTCTACACTGTCCCCATCAAACACTCCCAGGACAGGTACAGCACGGGGTTAGATACAGAGTAAATCTCCCTCTACACTGTCCCCATCAAACACTCCCAGGACAGGTACAGCACGGGGTTAGATACAGAGTAAATCTCCCTCTACACTGTCCCCATCAATCACTCCCAGGACAGGTACAGCACGGGGTTAGATACTGAGTAAATCTCCCTCTACACTGTCCCCATCAAACACTCCCAGGACAGGTACAGCACGGGGTTAGATACAGAGTAAATCTCCCTCTACACTGTCCCCATCAAACACTCCCTGGACAGGTACAGCACGGGGTTAGATACAGAGTAAAGCTCCCTCTACACTGTCCCCATCAAACACACCCACGACATGTACCACCCTCTCCCGGTCCATCACCACCAGCTGCTGCTGGAGAGCAGTACCCTCCTCTCCCGGTCCTGCCCACCACCACCACCAGCTGCTGCTGGAGAGCGGTACCACCCTCTCCCGGCCCTGCCCACCATCACCACCAGCTGCTGCTGGAGAGCGGTACCCCCCTCTCCCGGCCCTGCCCACCATCACCACCAGCTGCTGCTGGAGAGCGGTACCACCCTCACCCGGCCCTGCCCACCACCACCACCAGCTGCTGCTGGAGAGCGGTACCACCCTCTCCCGGCCCTGCCCACCACCACCAGCTGCTGCTGGAGAGCGGTACCCCCCTCTCCCGGCCCTGCCCACCACCACCAGCTGCTGGAGAGCGGTACCACCCTCTCCCGGCCCTGCCCACCACCACCAGCTGCTGCTGGAGAGCGGTAGCCCCCTCTCCCGGCCCTGCCCACCACCACCAGCTGCTGCTGGAGAGCGGTACCCCCCTCTCCCGGCCCTGCCCATCACCACCACCAGCTGCTGGAGAGCGGTACCACCCTCTCCCGGCCCTGCCCACCACCACCACCAGCTGCTGCTGGAGAGCGGTACCCCCCTCTCCCGGCCCTGCCCACCACCACCACCAGCTGCTGCTGGAGAGCGGTACCCCCCTCTCCCGGCCCTGCCCACCACCACCACCAGCTGCTGGGGAGCGGTACCACCCTCTCCCGGTCCTTACCACCATCACCACCACCAGCTGCTGCTGGAGAGCGGTACCCCCCTCTCCCAGTCCTCCCGGATCTGTATCTCCCCAAAACCGTGGGATTTTATTCCGCTTCCGAGCATCCCAGTTATTTAGCGAGAAACAGAAGCTGAGGAAGGTGGTGGCGGTCCGGGCACAGACCCACGGGGAAACGCCAGAACCTACCACCCTCCAGTCAAAGAGAAACAATCATTCTTCACCGCTCTCTCTTCCCTTCTGCAGACGGCTCCTATTGGGCTCAACACCCGACCTCTGTACATAGAAGCCAGGAGCAGGATTAGGCCATTCGGCCCTTCGAGCCTGCTCTGCCGTTCATTATGATCGTGGCTGATCATCCAACTCAATATCCTGCTCCCGCTTTCTCCCCATATCCTTTGATCCCTTTCACCCCAAGAGCTAAATCTAACTCCTTCTTGAAAACATACAATGTTTTGGCCTCAACTACTTTCTGTGGTAACGAATTCCACAGGCTCACCGCTCTCTGGGTGAAGAAATTTCTCCTCATCTCAGTCCTAAATGGTCTACCCCATATCCTCAGACTGTGACCCCTGGTTCTGGACTCCCCCCACCATCGGGAACATCCTTCCTGCATCTACCCTGTCTAGTCCTGTTAGAATTTTATAGGTTTCTATGAGATCCTCCCTCATTCTTCTGAACTCCAGCGAATATAATCCTAACCGACTCAATCTCTCCTCATATGTCAGTCCCACCATCCCAGGAATCAGTCTGGTAAACCTTCGCTGCACTCCCTCTATAGCAAGAACATCCTTCCTCAGATAAGGAGACCAAAACTGCACACAATATTCCAGGTGTGGTCTCACCAAGACCCCTGTACAATTGCAGCAAGACATCCCTGTTCCTGTACTCGAATCCTCTGGCTATGAAGGCCAACATACCATTTGCCTTCTTTACCGCCTGCTGCACCTGCATGCTTACCTTCAGCGACTGGTGTACAAGGACACCCAGGTCTCGTTGCACATTCCCCTCTCTCAATTTATAGCCATTCAGATAATAATCTGCCTTCCTGTTTTTGCTACCAAAGTGGATAACCTCACATTTATCCACATTATACTGCATCTGCCATGCATTTGCCCACTCACTCAGCTTGTCCAAATCACACTGAAGCATCTCTGCATCCTCCTCACAGCTCACCCTCCCACCCAGCTTTGTGTCATCTGCCTCTCCACATGCGCACCGCCCGATGGGTCTGAGCTGTTCCCGCGCTCTCTGCCTTTACTTCAGCGCTCCAGCACTCGCGAGGTTTCGCTTTAAAGAAATATATTTACTGTGACTCGCAGTTTCCAGCCCTTGAGCCAATATTTCATCCCAGGCCCTCCCAGTCCGGCGCTCGCAACTTTGCTCAGCAGCCTTTCGTGTGGCACTTCTGCCGAATGCTTTCTGCAATCGGTACCGACACCATCCGCCCCATTTCCCTTCACCCAAACCCTCTCCGCTAACTCATCCAAAAGTTGTCCTGAATTTAATGGAGCCTTTTTTTTGACAATTCACTATCCTCAAATTCACTTCCCAAGTAGCCGGAGGTGGTGATTTTTTTGTTCAGGTTCTCCGGCCGGCGGGGTGGTTGGGGGGGAGGGGAGAGAAACAGCCTCTCAGCCTCTCTCCCTGTCAAATCCGCACCCTCCCCACCCCCCCCAACCTCGACGATTTCAACGGGATCACCCCACCCCCCCCATTCTTCTAAACGCGAGGCAGTGACGGGAGTGCTAAAACGGCGACGGTGAACATCGGGGAGGGCCGGGAGTCCTGTTACCTTCATGCACGTGTTATACAGCGAGATGAAGCTGGTGAAGAGGTCGAGATAGCGAGTGGTGAAGACAATGGCAAACAGCAACTGGCTCTTGCCAGAAATACCTGAGAGAGAGAGAGAGAGAGAGAGAGAGAGAGTGTGAGAGAGAGAAGGGTCTTCAAAACCAAATTGTCCCCGTGCCCTGTGATGGCGAATCGGCAAACGGGCACGCACTCCTACAGCATTCACCGCAGCGATCGGGAGCAGGAACCCTGGCTGATTTCCCCTCTCTCTCTCTCTCTAACCCGGGGATCACTGGACAGGGATCAGGAGCAGGATTCCTGGCTGATTTCCTCTCTCTCTCTAACCCGGGGATCACTGGATCGTGATCAGGAGCAGGAACCCTGGCTGATTCCCCCTCTCTCTCTCTCTCTCTAACCCGGGGATCACTGGATCGTGATCAGGAGCAGGAACCCTGGCTGATTTCCCCTCTCTCTCTCTAACCCGGGGATCACTGGATCGTGATCAGGAGCAGGAACCCTGGCTGATTCCCCCTCTCTCTCTCTAACCCGGGGATCACTGGATCGTGATCAGGAGCAGGAACCCTGGCTGATTTCCCCTCTCTCTCTCTAACCCGGGGATCACTGGATCGTGATCAGGAGCAGGAACCCTGGCTGATTCCCCCTCTCTCTCTAACCCGGGGATCACTGGACAGTGATCAGGAGCAGGAACCCTGGCTGATTTCCCCTCTCTCTCTCTAACCCGGGGATCACTGGATCGTGATCAGGAGCAGGAACCCTGGCTGATTTCCTCTCTCTCTCTAACCCAGGGATCACTGGACAGGGATCAGGAGCAGGAACCCTGGCTGATTTCCCCTCTCTCTCTCTAACCCGGGGATCACTGGATCGTGATCAGGAGCAGGAACCCTGGCTGATTCCCCCTCTCTCTCTCTCTCTCTAACCCGGGGATCACTGGACAGTGATCAGGAGCAGGAACCCTGGCTGATTCCCCCTCTCTCTCTCTCTCTCTAACCCGGGGATCACTGGATCGTGATCAGGAGCAGGAACCCTGGCTGATTTCCTCTCTCTCTCTAACCCGGGGATCACTGGACAGTGATCAGGAGCAGGAACCCTGGCTGATTTCCCCTCTCTCTCTAACCCGGGGATCACTGGACAGGGATCAGGAGCAGGAACCCTGGCTGATTTTCCTCCCTCTTCTGCACACAAGGGGTGGTCGCCGCTTCGAACCTCACTCCCAAAAACCTGGCCCTGATCAGGGCTCAATCTGAAAGCCGAGGATGATCGATTTTTGCTCGGCTTTTAAGGGATGAGGGGGCGAAGACATGGAATCCAGTGGCAGGCCAGGACAATCTCGCTTAAGTGGGGGAGGATTCGGTGGGTAGGAACGAGACGGAGGAAGGGGCCTGATATCCTCGTCCTTTTCCCATGGGACAGGATCGAGGGGCCGATAGGTCAATGTGCCCTGGACGAACAGGGAGGGCAACCCCAGCCCGGTGCAAAACCCCCGTGGCCAGGTTCCACCCCCCCCCCCCCCCCAAAACATTGACCATGAGGGAATTGGGGCAGGGGGTAAAGAAGCCACTGAACCAGTATTTGCACCCCTCTTAAGCAGCATTTGCCCACAGCCCCCCCAGAATAATACAAAGGGGGCTAATAGGGCAAAATTAGAATAAGGGATTGGGGGGGGGGGGGGGCGTTAAATAAACAGCTTCATCCCCCCTCCTCCAGCTGCCCCCCCCACCATCAACACCCTGAGGGGATGGGTAAAGGAGTCTCTGAGGCAGCGTTTCCCCCACCCCCCCCCCCATCCCCCCAACCGCCGCGAGCTCCAACTCCCGGGCAACGTTCGAAAAGAAGCCGTTGGGTTTTGAAGGGGTCGCGCGCTCCGGGTTTGGAACGTTGGCCCCGGCCGGTGCCTCCAGCTCCCGGTCCCCGCGCCCCCGGCCCACCCCCCCGCGCCCCCGGTCCTCGGCCCCCCGGTCCCGCGCGCCCCCCCCCCCACCCCGGTCCCCACCTGCGCACGAGCGGCTCCGCCAGATTTTGCTGAGCAGCAGCAGCACCGCCAGTAAATGGGAGAGATCCCCGGACAAGCGGAACAGGTTCATGGCGGCTCCGGGACCGGCGGCTCCGCCTCACACTCCGGACCAGCCGCTCCGCCTCCGGTTCCCGCACTCGCTCCGGCTCCACCGGCAGCGGCTCCAGCTCCGCCTCACACTCGGGGAGAGGCTCCGGCTCCGGTTCCGGCTCCGGTTCCGGGCCCAGCGGCGGCTCCTCCGGCTCCTCCCGCGGCTCAGCCTCCGCCTCGGGCTCGGCCGCGCGGCCTCTTCCTCCCGCCCGTCAGCCGGCAGCAAATGGCGGCTTCACCTCCACCTCCCTCCGTCCCTCCCTCCGTCCCTCCCTCACTCCCTCTGTCCGTCCCTCCCTCACTCCCTCTGTCCCTCCCTCACTCCCTCTGTCCCTCCCTCACTCCCTCCGTCACTCCCTCCCTCACTCCCTCCCTCACTCCCTCCCTCACTCCCTCCCTCTGTCCCTCCCTCCCTCACTCCCTCTGTCCCTCCCTCACTCCCTCTGTCCCTCCCTCACTCCCTCTGTCCCTCCCTCACTCCCTCTGTCCCTCCCTCCCTCTGTCCCTCCCTCACTCCCTCAGTCCCTCCCTCACTCCCTCCGTCCCTCCCTCACTCCCTCCGTCCCTCCCTCACTCCCTCCGTCCCTCCCTCACTCCCTCAGTCCCTCACTCACTCCCTCTGTCCCTCACTCACTCCCTCTGTCCCTCACTCTCCCTCACTCACTCCCTCTGTCCCTCACTCACTCCCTCTGTCCCTCACTCACTCCCTCTGTCCCTCCCTCACTCACTCACTCCCTCAGTCCCTCACTCACTCCCTCTGTCCCTCTCACTCACTCACTCCCTCTGTCCCTCACTCACTCCCTCTGTCTCTCACTCACTCCCTCCGTCCCTCACTCCCTCCCTCCGTCCCTCACTCCCTCCCTCCGTCCCTCACTCCCTCCCTCCGTCCCTCACTCCCTCCCTCCGTCCCTCACTCCCTCCCTCCGTCCCTCACTCCCTCCCTCCGTCGCTCACTCCCTCCCTCCGTCGCTCACTCCCTCCCTCCGTCCCTCACTCCCTCCCTCCGTCCCTCACTCCCTCCCTCCGTCCCTCACTCCCTCCCTCCGTCCCTCACTCACTCCCTCCGTCCCTCACTCACTCCCTCCGTCCCTCACTCACTCACTGCCTCCCTCTGTCCCTCACTCACTCCCTCCGTCCCTCCCTCACTCCCTCCCTCCCTCACTCACTCACTCCCTCCGTCCCTCACTCACTCCCTCCGTCCCTCACTCACTCCCTCTGTCCCTCCCTCCGTCCCTCACTCGCTCCCTCTGTCCCTCCCTCCGTCCCTCACTCGCTCCCTCCGTCCCTCACTCGCTCCCTCCGTCCCTCACTCGCTCCCTCCGTCCCTCACTCGCTCCCTCCGTCCCTCACTCGCTCCCTCCGTCCCTCACTCGCTCCCTCCGTCCCTCACTCGCTCCCTCCGTCCCTCACTCGCTCCCTCCGTCCCTCACTCGCTCCCTCCGTCCCTCACTCCCTCCGTCCCTCACTCCCTCCGTCCCTCACTCCCTCCATCCCTCTGTCCCTCACTCACTCCCTCTGTCCCTCACTCACTCCCTCCGTCCCTCACTCACTCCCTCCGTCCCTCACTCACTCCCTCCGTCCCTCTGTCCCTCACTCACTCCCTCTGTCCCTCACTCACTCCCTCTGTCCCTCACTCACTCCCTCTGTCCCTCACTCACTCCCTCTGTCCCTCACTCACTCCCTCTGTCCCTCACTCACTCCCTCTGTCCCTCACTCACTCCCTCTGTCCCTCACTCACTCCCTCCGTCCCTCACTCACTCCCTCCGTCCCTCACTCACTCCTTCCCTCACACTTCCTCACTCACTCCCTCTGTCCCTCACTCACTCCCTCCGTCCCTCACTGCGTCCCTCACTCCGTCCCTCACTGCGTCCCTCACTGCGTCCCTCACTCTCCCTCCGTCCCTCACTCTCCCTCCGTCCCTCACTCACTCCCTCTGTCCCTCACTCACTCCCTCTGTCCCTCACTCACTCCCTCTGTCCCTCACTCACTCCCTCCGTCCCTCACTCACTCCCTCTGTACCTCACTCCCTCTGTACCTCATTCACTCCCTCCATCCCTCATTCACTTCCTCTGTCCCTCATTCACTCCCTCTGTCCCTCATTCACTCCCTCTGTCCCTCATTCACTCCCTCTGTCCCTCATTCACTCCCTCTGTCCCTCATTCACTCCCTCTGTCCCTCATTCACTCCCTCTGTCCCTCACTCACTCCCTCTGTCCCTCACTCACTCCCTCTGTCCCTCACTCAGTCTCTCACTCACTCCCTCTGTCCCTCACTCACTCACTTCCTCTGTCCCTCACTCACTTCCTCTGTCCCTCATTCACTCCCTCTGTCCCTCATTCACTCCCTCCCTCCATCCCTCACTCTTTTTGTCCCTCATTGACTCACTCCCTCTGTCCCTCATTCACTCCCTCCCTCCATCCCTCACTCACTCCCTCTGTCCCTCATTCACTCACTCCCTCTGTCCCTCATTCACTCACTCCCTTTGTCCCTCAGTCACTCCCTCTGTCCCTCACTCACTCCCGCTGTCCCTCACTCACTCCCTCCGTCCCTCACTCCGTTTGTCCCTCATTCACTCACTTCCTCTGTCCCTCATTCACTCCCTCCATCCCTCACTCACTCCCTCCATCCCTCACTCCCTCCCTCCGTCCCTCACTCACTCCCTCCATCCCTCACTCACTCCCTCTGTCCCTCACTCACTCCCTCCATCCCTCACTCATTCCCTCTGTACCTCATTCACTCACTCCCTCCATCCCTCACTCACTCCCTCCCTCACTCCCTCCCTCACTCCATCCCTCACAACCTCCCTCTGCCCCACACTCAACCTCCCTCCTCAGACTGGATTATGGAGCTCAAATTCTGGAGTATATAAATCAACCTCCGACAGTGCAGCACTCCCTCAGTACTGGCACCGGGGGGAGTGTCGGCCTGGATTATGGAGCTCAAATCCTAGAGTATATACATCTCCCTCCGACAGTGCAGCACTCCCTCAGTACTGGCACCGGGGGGAGTGTCGGCCTGGATTATGGAGTTCAAATCCTAGAGTATATACATCTACCTCCGACAATGCAGCACTCCCTCAGTACTGGCACCGGGGGGGGGGAGTGTCGGTCTGGATTATAGAGCTCAAATCCTAGAGTATATACATCTACCTCCGACAGTGCGGCACTCCTCAAAACTGGCACCGGGGGGAGTGTCAGCCTGGATTATGGAGCCCAAGTCTTTTTTTTATTGATTCACAGGCAATGGTTTTCGCTGGCCGGGCCCAGCATTTGTTGCCCATCCCTAATTGCCCTTGAGAAGGGGGTGGTGAGCTACCTTCTTGAACCGTTGCAGTCAGTGTGGTGTAGGTACATCCATGGCGCTGTTAGGGAGGGAGTTCCAGGATTTTGTCCGTGTGGTGTAGGTACACCCACGGCGCTGTTAGGGTGGGAGTTCCAGGATTTTGGCCGTGTGGTGTAGGTACACCCACGGCACTGTTAGGGAGGGAGTTCCAGGGTTTTGTCCCAGCAACAGTGAAGGAAGGGCGGATATATTTCCAACTAAGGATGGTGAGTAACTTGGAGGGGAACTTCCAGGTGGTGGTGTTCCCATGTGTCTGCTGCCCTTGTCCTAGGTGGTAGTGATCGTGGGTTTGGAAGGTGCTGTTGAAGGAGCCTTGGTGAGTTGCTGCTGTGCATCTTGTAGATGGTACACACACTGCTGCTAATGTGTGTCGGTGGTGGAGGGAGTGAATGTTTGTGGATGGGGTGCCGATCAAGTGGGGCTGCTTTGTCCTGGACGGTGTCGAGCTTCTCAAGTGTTGTGGGAGCTGCACTTATCCAGGCAAGTGGAAAGTATTCCATCACACTCCTGACTTGTGCCTTGTAGATGGTGGACAGACTTTGGGGAGTCAGGAGGCGAGTTACTCTCCACAGGATTCCCAGCCTCTGACCTGCTCTTGTAGTCACAGTATTTATATGACTGGTCCCAGTTCAGTTTCTGGTCAATGGTAACCTGTTGATAGTGGGGGATTCAGTGAAGGTAATGCCTTTGAACATCAAGGGGCGATGGTTAGATTCTCTCTTGATGGAGATGGTCATTACCTGGCACTTGTATGACCATAAGACCATAAGACATAGGAGCAGAAATTAGGCCATTCGGCCCATCGAGTCTGCTCTGCCATTCAATCATGGCTGATAAGTTTCTCAACCCCATTCTCCTGCCTTCTCCCCATAACCTTTGATCCCCTTACCAATCAAGAACCTATCTATTTCTTAAATACACTGTGGCGCAAATGTTACTTGCCACTTGTCAGCCCAAGCTTGATATTGTCCAGGTCTTGCTGCATTTGGACATGGGCTGCTTCAGTATCTGAGGAGCCAAGAATGGTGCTGAACATTGTGCAATCATCAGCGAACATCCCCACTTCTGACCTTATGATGGAGGGAAGGTCATTGATGAAGCAGTTGAAGATGGTAGGGCCGAGGACACTATCCTGAGGAACTCCTGCAGTGATGTCCTGGAACTGAGATGACTGACCTCCAACAACCACAACCATCTTCCTTTGTGCTAGGTATGACTGACCAGTGGAGAGTTTTCCCCCTGATTCCCATTGACTCCAGTTTTGCTAGGGCTTCTTGATGCCACATTCGGTCAAATGCAGCCTTGATGTCAAGGGCAGTCACTCTCACCTCACCACAGGAGTTCAGCTTTTTTGTCCATGTTTGAACCAAGGCTGTTATGAGGTCAGGAGCTGAGTGGCCCTGACAGAACCCAAACTGGGCGTCAGTGAGCAGGTTATGGCTAAGCAAGTGCTGCTTGATGACTTTGTTGAATGACCCTTTCCATTACTTCACTGATGGAGAGCAGACTGATGGGTGGTAATTGGCCGGGTTGGATTTGTCATGTTTTTTGTATACAGGACATACCGGGGCAATTTTCCACATAGCCGGGTAGCTGCCAGTACTGGAACAGCTTGTCTAGGGGCGCGGCAAGTTCTGGAGCACAAGTCTCTGGTATCTAAGGAATATACCTTTTTATTTCTGCTGCACTGGGGATTAAAATTACAATGGCTGCAGGTTGAAAGACATGTCCACTGGAACAGGATGAGAGATATATACAATGTTGCAGTCCTGGAACAGCGTGTGCCATGAAAGACAGGATGGTGCCGGAAAGGTGCCTGGACCAAGGGAGCTGCCTGGCAACAACCTTTTAATTGGCTCCTGACTAGGTGACCAGGTTTTGTATGAGAGCAGTGCAGCGGAATAGCTCCTAGCCTGAAAGGAAAAAGACCTAAAACCTCTCTCTCTGCTGTGTGTGGAAGATTCCAGTAATTCCACAATAATAGCTAGCTGGCTTTTTTTTCCCCTCCTCATACCTCTATAACCTGCTCCCTCTCAGAAAATCCCTGTCAAGAAGCAAAGGGAAAAATCACCTTTAGAGACATTGGAAGGCAAGTGTTCAACCAGTGAACTAAATACCGAACGTGCTGGAAGACCACCTCGTGTCATCAACAAAGAACTAAGAGGAATCGATCAAAATCAACTCAGCGAATCCTGTACTCCGGAATTGGTGCTATTAAACTGTGTTATCCAACCCTTAAAATCCATGTTTTTTTGTGTCTTATGTGTCTTGCTGTGTGTGTGTCAGTGGATTTAAGAAGGGGTAGAGTTTAAGTTATAGTGTTATAAAATGATCAGTTCATATTTCTTGCTTTTGCCACTGGTTAATGACAGTTTGTTCAATGAGCAGTTATTAATTATTAAGGTGAAAAACCCGGCACTTGTATTCTGTTCACCTAAATCAAACAGTTGGGTAGAAATTGGGGCAATCTGGTGGCATAATCAAACTTTTTACTCGGGCAACAGTGGGGCTGGATATGAGAGCGCACTATCCCCAGTGAGTCGTGACAAGTACTATTGCTGAAATATTGTCAGGGCTCATAGCCTTTTCAGTATCCAGTGCCTTCCGCTGTTTCTTGATATCACGTGGAGTGAATCGAATTAGGCTGAAGACCGACATCTGTGATGCTGGGGACCTCGGGAGGAGGCCGAGATGGATCATCCACTCGGTATATCTGGCTGAAGATTGTTGCAAATGCTTCAGCCTTATCTTTTGCACTGATGTGCTGGGCTCCTCCATCGTTGAGGATGGGGATATTTGTGGACCCTCCTCCCCCAGTGAGTTGTTTAATTGTCCACCACCATTCATGACTGGATGTGGCAGGACTGCACATCCTAGATCTGATCCGTTGGTTGTGGGATCACTTGGCTCTGCCTATCACTTGCTGCTTATGGTGTTTGGAACGCAAGTAGTCCTGTGTTGTAGCTTCACCAGGTTGATGCCTCATTTTTAGGCATGCCTGGTGCTGCTCCTGGCATGCCCTCCTGCACTCTTCACTGAACCAGGGCTGATCCCCTGGCTTGATGATAATGGTAGAGTTGGGGATATGCCAGGCCATGAGGTTACAGATTGTGTTCGAGTACAATTCTGCTGCTGCTGGTGGCCCACAGCGCCTCATGGATGTCCAGTCTTGAGTTGCTAGATCTGTTTGAAACCTATCCCATTTAGCACAGTGATAGTGCCACACAACATGGTGGAGGGTATCCTCAATGTGAAGGCGGGATTTCATCTCCAAATGGCCTGTGTGGTGGTCACTCCTACTGATACTGTCATGGACAGATGTATCTGTGGCTGGCAGGTTGGTGAGGATGAGGTCAAGTGTGTTTTTCCCTCTTGTTGGTTCCCTCACCACCTGCTGCAGACCCAGCCTAGCAGCTATGTCCTTTAGGACTCAGCCAGTTTGGTCAGTAATGGTGCTACTCAGCCACTCTTGGTGATGGACATTGAAGTCCCCCACCCAGAGTACATTCTGCACCCTTACCACCCTCAGTGCTTCCTCCAAGTGGTGTTCAACATGGAGGGGCACTGATTCATCAGCTGAGGGAGGGTGGTACGTGGTAATCAGCAGGAGGTTTCCTTGCCCATGTTTGACCTGATGCCATGAGAAGTCATGGGTCTGGAGTCGATGTTGAGGACTCCCAGGGCAACTCCCTCCCGACTGTATACCGTTGTGCCGCCACCTCTGCTGAGTCTGTCCTGCTGGTAGGACAGGACATACCCAGGGATGGTGATAGTGGTGTCTGGGACATTATCTGTAAGATATGATTCCGTGAGGATGACGACGTCAGGCTGTTGCTTGTCCAAGAGTATTTATACCTCCGACAGTGCAGCACTCCCTCAGTACTGGCACCGGGGGGGCAGTGTCAGTCTGGATTATGGAGCTCAAATCCTAGAGTATATACATCTCCCTCCAACAGTGCAGCGCTCCCTCAGTACTGGCACCGGGGGGAGTGTCGGCCTGGATTATGGATTTCAAATCCTAGAGTAAATACATCTCCCTCCGACAGTGCAGCACTCCCTCAGTACTGACACCGGGGGGGAGTGTCGGCCTGGATTATGGAGCTCAAATCATAGAGTATATACACCTCCCTCCGACAGTGCAGCACTCCCTCAGTACTGGCAGCGGGGGGAGTGGATTTGAACCCTGCTCTCTCTGACTAAGAGGCAGGCTGCCGTATACTGAGCCGCTCTCCCACGCTGCTGTTGAAGAGCTTTGCCAAGTCTATTCTCCTGGACTCCCAGGGGCCACAGTCATTACTGTTTTTGCATGAAACCCAGAAAATCACACCATTTGACCTGATAATGTTTGTGGGATCTTCCTTTGCGCAGAGTTTCAGGAATCCTTGCCTGCGAAGTAGGGACTGAGCTCGGATCAGAGTCTTGAGTAACCCTGGGTCCCACTCGACCACCACCAGACTCCGCCCAGCCCAGTCTCACAGAGAATTCACCGACATATTTAAAATGCAGATTTCAACAACTTCAGACCATGAACTCTCTCCCCCATCCTCACCCACTTCTTTAATCCCCTTCCTTCTACATTCATTTTTTATTTTTTATCTTTTTATTTTTATTCATTTATCTGTGCTTGTATCCTCTTCTTATCCCATTTTCTATCTTTTTCCCCACCACCACCCCATTCCCCATGGCCATCACTCCATGTTGTTCTTTCACACAATACGACCCTTGTTCTGCTATAATCACATTCTGCTTTCTTACCTTTATGCCACTATTAACACTAACCACTTAATAATCCAGGCCGACACTCCCCCCGGTGCCAGTACTGAGGGAGTGCTGCACTGTCGGAGGGAGATGTATATACTCTAGGATTTGAGCTACATAATCGACACTGACACTCCCCCCCGGTGCCAGTACTGAGGGAGTGCTGCACTGTCGGAGGGAGATGTATATACTCTAGGATTTGAGCTCCATAATCCAGGCTGACACTCCCCCCGGTGCCAGTACTGAGGGAGTGCTGCACTGTCGGAGGGACATGTATCTCCTCTAGGATTTGAGCTTCATAATCCAGGCCGACACTCCCCCCGGTGCCAGTACCGAGGGAGTGCTGCACTGTTGATGACATCTTTGTCAATCCCTCCTTTGTCCCCACCGATAACTGATCCAACCAGCTCCACCTGCCCCACCCCCTTAAACAGTATAAATTTCATCACATTTCAGTTTCTCTTCAGCTCTGAAGGCGGGTCATACGGACTCAAAACGTTAACTCTGGTTCTCTCTTCGCAGAAGCTGTCAGACCTGCTGAGTTTTTCCAGCATTTTCTGTTTTTGTTTCAGATTTCCAGTGCCCGCAGCATTTTGCTTTTATTTGAAATGGAAAATCTGAAAGACATTGGGCGCAGAGGGTCAATCACTGGTCTTATCACCCGCTCGGACCTACAGATCAATCACTGCCCAAGACCGAAGAGGTGAATGGCATATCTCTGTATCTAACACCGTGCTGTACCTGTCCTGGGAGTGTTTGATGGGGACGGTGTAGAGGGAGCTTTACTCTGTATCTCACCCCGTGCTGTACCTGTCCTGGGAGTGTTTGATGGGGACGGTGTAGAGGGAGCTTTACTCTGTATCTAACCCCGTGCTGTACCTGTCCTGGGAGTGTTTGATGGGGACAGTGTAGAGGGAGCTTTACTCTGTATCTAACCCCGTGCTGTACCTTTCCTGGGAGTGTTTGATGGGGACAGTGTAGAGGGAGATTTACTCTGTATCTAACCCTGTACTGTGGTTATCCATTCACTGATTTGGCAGGGGGAAGGTGTGTGTGTGCGCTGTGCCCCCCCCCCCCCCCTGCCTTTGCCCCACCCAGGGGCACCTCCTGATGGCCTCATGGAGAAGGCAAGAACTGCAAATCACTTTGGAGACAATTCAGGTCAAATCCCTCTTTCCACAACCCCTGGTCACCACTCCCCCCCTGTGACCAGGGCCTGGGGCGAGGGGTAGGGGTCTCTTGTCGAGTTGCCTTTTGCATATTTGCCCCTTTGTTGTGAGCATGGCCCTCCTCTCCTCCCCTCCCCCTCCCCCACTTTTCAAGGCGAGGCAGCTGCCTCACAAAGACCAGCCCCTCAGGCGGGTACCGGATCACAATGACCTGTTGAGTGACAGGCCCCTTATAAACTGGGGGCTTCAAGCAAGGCCTCAGCAGCATCAGAGGCAAACGCAAAGCAGAGGCAAGTGCAGAGGAAGATCCCACAAGTGAGCCACCAAGTCAGCCCGGAAGAAAGAGAAGGAGGGAGTGAGAGAGAGAGGGGAGATTGAGCGGGAATAAGAGACAAGAGACCCAGGTGACCTCTCGCTCCCTCTTCCTTCCCCAACCCCCCCCAACCCTCCAAACCCCCTCCCTCCCCAAACAGTGTGTCCGCAGGTCGGAGAGCCTCACCTACGCACCCATCCCCCATGGCTTACTTCCTGCCCTGGAGGGGTCTGAACGTGGGAGACCCCGGGCACCCCTGTTCCAAAGCATCCGGGGGCGATTGCTGCGAATACCTGGGTCAGCTCCTCCTCAACTCTTTCGGCACTGCCATCGCATTCATCATCATGCTCAACGCCCTGTTCCTGGTAAGGCACAGCCGGGGGGAAGGGCATCTGCTCCTCGTAAAGGGGTATTTACCATGCGTAAGGGGCTCTGATATTGGTTTGAGGGGGTATTTACCATGCGTAAGGGAGTCTGATGTTGGTTTGAGGGTGTATTTACCATGTGTAAGGGAGTCTGATGTTGGTTTGAGGGGGTATTTACCATGTGTAAGGGAGTCTGATATTGGTTTGAGGGGGTATTTACCATGTGTAAGGGAGTCTGATATTGGTTTGAGGGGGTATTTACCATGTGTAAGGAGGTCTGATATTGGTTTGAGGGGGTATTCTTCACGTGTAAGGTGGGTCTGATATTGGTTTGAGGGGGTATTTACCATGTGTTGGGGGGGTCTGATGTTGGTTTGAGGGGGGTATTTTCCATGTATAATGGGGTCTGATATTGGTTTGGGGGGTATTTACCATGTATAATGGTGTCTGATATTGGTTTGAGGGGGTATTTACCATGTGTAAGGGGGTCTGATATTGGTTTGAGGGGGTATTTACCATGTGTAAGGGGGGGCCTGATATTGGTTTGAGGGAGTATTTTCCATGTGTAAGTTGGGGCCTGATGTTGGTTTGAGGGGGGTATTTACCATGTGTAAGGGGGTCTGATATTGGTTTGAGGGAGTATTTTCCATGTGTAAGTTGGGGCCTGATGTTGGTTTGAGGGGGGTATTTACCATGTGTAAGGGGGGTCTGATTTTGGTTTGAGGGGGGTATTTACCATTTGTAAGGGGGGGTCTGATATTGGTTTGAGGGGGTATTTACCATGTGTAAGGGGGAGCCTGATGTTGTTTTGAGGGCGTATTTACCATGTGTAAGGGGGTCTGATTTTGGTTTGAGAGGGGTGTTTACCATGTGTCGGGGGTGGGGGGTCGGTTATTGGTTTGAGGGGGTATTTACCATGTGTAAGGGGGTCTGATATTGGTTTGAGGGGGTATTCTTCACGTGTAAGGTGGGTCTGATATTGGTTTGAGGGGGTATTTACCATGTGTTGGGGGGGTCTGATGTTGGTTTGAGGGGGGTATTTTCCATGTATAATGGGGTCTGATATTGGTTTGGGGGGTATTTACCATGTATAATGGTGTCTGATATTGGTTTGAGGGGGTATTTACCATGTGTAAGGGGGTCTGATATTGGTTTGAGGGGGTATTTACCATGTGTAAGGGGGGGCCTGATATTGGTTTGAGAGGGTATTTTCCATGTGTAAGTTGGGGCCTGATGTTGGTTTGAGGGGGTATTTACCATGTGTAAGGGGGGCTCTGATATTGGTTTGAGGGGGTATTTACGATGTGTAAGGGGGTGTCTGATATTGGTTTGAGGGTGTATTTACCATGGGTAAGAGGGTGTCTGATGTTGGTTTGAGGGGGGTATTTACCATGTGTAAGGGGGTGCGTTGTTGGTTTGAGGGGGGTATTTATGATGTGTAAGGGGGTCTGATCTTGGTTTTAGGGGGTATTTACAATTTGTAAGGGGTTCTGATATTGGTTTCAGGGGGGTATTTAGCATGTGTAAGGGGGTCTGATATTGGTTTGAGAGGGGTATTTACCATGTGTAAGGGGGTCTGATATTGGTTTGAGGGGGGTATTTACCATGTGTAAGGCGGTCTGATATTGTTTTGAAGGGGTTATTTACCATGTGTATGATGGTCTGATATTGATTTGAGGGGGTATTTACCATGTTTAAGGGGGTCTGATATTGGTTTGAGGGGGGTATTTACCATGTGTAAGGGGGTCTGATATTGGTTTGAGGGGGGTATTTACCATGTGTAAGGCGGTCTGATATTGGTTTGAAGGGGTTATTTACCATGTGTATGATGGTCTGATATTGATTTGAGGGGGTATTTACCATGTTTAAGGGGGTCTGATATTGGTTTGAGGGGGTATTTACCATATGTAAGGGGGTCTGATGTTGGTTTGAGGGGGGTATTTACCATGTGTAATGGGGTCTGATTTTGGTTTGAGGGGGTATTTACCATGTGTCAGGGGGTCTGATTTTGGTTTGAGGGGGTATTTCCCATGTGTCAGGGGGTCTGATTTTGGTTTGAGGGGGTATTTACCATGTGTAAGGGGCTCTGATTTTGGTTTGAGGGGGTATTTACCATGTGTAAGGGGGTCTGATGTTGGTTTGAGGGGGTATTTACTATGTAAAGGGGGCCTGATATTGGTATGAGGGGGTATTTACCATGTGTCAAGGGGCCTGATATTGGTTTGAGGTGGTATTTTCCATGTGTAAGGGTTGGCCTGATATTTGTTTGAGGGGGTATTTACCATGTGTAAGTCGGGTCTGATATTGGTTTGAGGGTGGTATTTTCCATGTGTAAGGGGGTGTGATGTTGGTTTGAGGGGGTATTTAGCATGTGTAAGGGGTGGGTCTGATGTTGGTTTGAGGGGGTATTTACCATGTGTAAGGGGGTCTGATCTAGGTTTGAGGGGGTATTTAGCTTGTGTAAGGAGTGGGTCTGATGTTGGTTTGAGGGGGTATTTACCATTTGTATGGGGGTGTCTGATGTTGGTTTGAGGGGGTCTGATATTGGTTTGAGGGCGTATTTACCATGTGTAAGAGGGTCTGATATTGGTTTGAGGGCGTATTTACCATGTGTAAGAGGGTCTGATTTTGGTTTGAGGGCGTATTTACCATGTGTAAGAGGGTCTGATTTTGGTTTGAGGGGGGTGTTTACCATATGTCAGGGGGGATCTGATATTCTTTTGAGTGGTTATTTATCAAGTGTAAGTGGGGGTCTGCTATTGGTTTGAGGGGTGCATTTACCATATGTAAGCGGGTCTGCTGTAGGGATGAGGGGGTATTTACCATGGGTAATGGGGTCTGATATTGGGTTGAGGGGGTATTTACCATGTGTAAGTGGGGGCCTGATGTTGGTTTGAGGGGTGCATTTACCATATGTAAGCGGGTCTGCTGTAGGGATGAGGGGGTATTTACCATGGGTAATGGGGTCTGATATTGGGTTGAGGGGGTATTCTTCACGTGTAAGGGTGGGGGGTCTGATATTGGTTTGAGGGGGTATTTACCATGTGTAGGGGTGGTCTGATATTGGTTTGAGGGGGTATTTACCATGTGTTGGTGGGGTCTGATGATGGTTTGAGGGGCTATTTACCATGTATAAGGGGGTCTGATATTGCTTTGGGGGGGTATTTACCTTGTGTAAGGGGGTCTGATATTGGTTTGACGGTGTATTTACCATGTGTAACTCTGTCTGATATTGGTTTGAGGGGGTATTTACCATGTGTAAGAGGGTCTGATGTTGGTTTGAGGGGGTATTTACCATGTGTAAGAGGGTCTGATTTTGGTTTGAGGGGGTATTTTCCATTTGTAAGTGGGGGCCTGATATTGGTTTGAGGGGGTATTTACCATGTGTAAGGGGGGGTCTGATATTGGTTTGAGGGCGTATTTACCATGTGTTGGGAGGGTCTGACATTGGTCTGATGGGGTATTTACCATGTGTAAGGGAGTTTGATATTGGTTTGAGGGGGTATTTACCATGTGTAAAGGGCTCTGATATTGGTTTGAAGGGGGTGTTTACCATGTGTAAGGGGGTCTGATATTGGTTTGAGGGGGGTATTTTCCCTGTGTAAGAGGGTCTGATATTGGTTTGAGGGGCATATTCACCATGTGTAAGGGTCCTGATATTGGTTTAAGGGGGTATTACCATGTGTAAGGGGGTCTGATATTGGTTTAAGGGGGTATTTACCATGTGTAAGGGGGTCTGATATTGGTTTGAGGGGGTATTTACCATGTGTAAGGGGGTCTGATATTGGTTTGAGGGGGTATTCTTCACGTGTAAGGGGGTGTCTGATATTGGTTTGAGGGTGTATTTACCATGTGTTGGGGGGGTCTGATCTTGGTTTGAGGGGGTCTTTACCATGTGTAACGGGGTCTGATATTGGTTTGACGTGTGTTTACCATGTGTAAGCGTGTCTGATATTGGTTTGAGGGGGGTATTTACCTTGTGTAAGGGGGTGTCATATTGGTTTGAGGCGGGTATTCACCATGTGTAAGCGTGTCTGATATTGGTTTGAGGGGGGTATTTATCATGTGTAATGTGGGTCTGATATTGGTTTGAGGGGGTGTTTACCATGTGTAAGAGGGTCTGATGTTGGTTTGAGGGGGTATTTACCATGTGGAAGGAGGTCTGTTATTGGTTTGAGGGGGCATTTACCATGTGTAAAGGGGGGTCGGATATTGGTTTGAGGGGGTATTTACCATGTGTATGTGGTGGCCTGATGTGGGTTTGAGGGGGGCATATTCCATATGTAAGGGGGTCTGATGTAGGGTTGAGGGGCTATTTACCATTTAGTAAGGGTGTCTGATATTGGTTTGAGAGGGATATTTACCATGTGTAAGGGGGGATCTGATATTGGTTTGTGGGGGGTATTTACCTTGTGTAAGTGGTGTCTGATGTTGGTTGGAGGGGGATATTTACCACGTGTAAGGGGGTCTGATGTTGGTTTGAGTGGGACATTAACCGTGTGTAAGGGGGTGGTTCTGATATTGGTATGAGGGGGTATTTACTATGTGTCAGGGGGTCTGATATTGGTTTGTTGGGGTATTCACCATGTGTTATGGGGGGGTCTGATATTGGTTTGAGGGGTATTTACCATCTGTAAGGGGGTCTGATATTGGTTTGAAGGTGTATATACCATGTGTAAGGTGCTCTGGTATTGGTTTGAGGGGGTATTTATTATGTGTAAGGAGGGGGGGTCTGGTATTGGTTTGAGAGGGTATTTACCATGTGTAAGTTGGGTCCTGATATTGGTTTGAGGGGGTATTTACCATGTGTAAGGGGGTCTGATATTGGTTTGAGGGGGTATTTACCATGTGTAAAGGGGGGTCTGATGTTGTTTTGAGGGGGGCATTTACCATGTATAAGGGGGGATCTGATGTTGGTTTGAGGGGGGATTAACCATGTGTAAGGGGGTCTGATATTGGTTTGGTGGCGTATTTACCATGTGTAAGGGGGTCTGATATTGGTTTGAGGGGGGTATTTACCATGTGTAAGGAGGTCTGATATTGGTTTGAGGGGGGTATTTACCATGTGCAAGGGTGTCTGATATTGGTTTGAGGGGGGTATTTACCATGTGTAATGGGGGGTCTAATGCAGGTTTGTGGGGCTAGTTACCATGTGTAAGGGTGTCTGATATTGGTTTGAGGGGGGTATTTACCATGTGTAATGGGGGGTCTGATGCAGGTTTGTGGGGCTAGTTACCATGTGTAAGGGTGTCTGATATTGGTTTCAGGGGGTATTTCCCATGTGTAAGACGGTCTGATATTGGTTTGAGGGTGTATTTAACATGTGTAAGGGGGGGTCTGATGTTTGTCTGAGGGTTGTATTTTCCATGTGTAAGGGGGTGTCTGATATTGGTTTGAGGGGGTATTTACCATGTGTATGGGGGGGTCTGATATTGGTTTGAGGGGGTATTTGCCATGTGTAGGGGGGTCTGATATTGGTTTGAAGGGGGTTTTTACCATGTGTAAGGGGGGGTCTGATATTGGTTTGAGGGGGTATTTACAATTTGGAAGGGGTTCTGATGTTTGTTTGAGGGGTGTATTTACCATGTGTAAGGGGGTCTGATATTGGTTTGAGGGGGTATTTAGCATGTGTAAGGGGGTCTGCTATTGGCTTGAGAGGGACATTTACCATGTGTAAGGGTGGGGTCTGATGTTGGTTTGAGGGGGGTATTTACCATGTGTAAGGGGGTGCGTTGTTGGTTTGAGGGAGGTATTTATGATGTATAAGGGGGTCTGATATTGGTTTGAGGGGGTATTTACAATTTGTAAGGGGTTCTGATATTGGTTTCAGGGGGGTATTTACCATGTGTAAAGGGGGGACTGGTATTGGTTTGAGGGGGTATTTACCATGTGTAAAAGGGGGTTTCATGTTGGTTTGAGGGGGTGTTTACCATGTGTAAGGGGGTCTGATGTTTGTTTGAGGGGGTATTTAGCATGTGTAAGGGGGTCTGCTATTGGTTTGAGAGGGTATTTACCATGTGTAAGGGGGGCTCTGATATTGGTTTGAGGGGGTATTTACCATGTGTAAGGGGGTCTGATATTGGTTTGAGGGGGTATATACTTTGTGAAAGGGGGTCTGATATTGGTTTGAGGGGGTATTTACCATGTGTAAGGGGGGCTCTGATATTGGTTTGAGGGGGTATTTACCATGCGTAAGAGGGTGTCTGATGTTGGTTTGAGGGGGGTATTTACCATGTGTAAGGGGGTGCGTTGTTGGTTTGAGGGGGGTATTTATGATGTGTAAGGGGGTCTGATCTTGGTTTTAGGGGGTATTTACAATTTGTAAGGGGTTCTGATATTGGTTTCAGGGGGGTATTTACCATGTGTAAGGGGGTCTGATATTGGTTTCAGGGGGGTATTTACCATGTGTAAGGGGGTCTGATATTGGTTTGAGAGGGGTATTTAGCATGTGTAAGGGGGGTCTGATATTGGTTTAAGGGGGTATTTACCATGTGTAAGGGGGTCTGATATTGGTTTGAGGGGGGTATTTACCATGTGTATGATGGTCTGATATTGATTTGAGGGGGTATTTACCATGTTTAAGGGGGTCTGATATTGGTTTGTGGGGGTATTTACCATGTGTAAGTGGGGCTCTGATATTGGTTTGAGGGGGTATTTTCCATGTGTACGGGTGGTCTGCTATTGGTTTGAGGGGGTATTTACCGTGTGTAAGGGAGTGTCTGATGTTGGTTTGAGGGGGGTATTTACCATGTATAAGGCGGTCTGATATTCATTTGAGGGGGTATTTACCATGTGTAAGGGGGTCTGATATTCATTTGAGGGGGTATTTACCATGTGTAAGGGGGTGTGATATTGGTTTGGGGGGGGGGTGTTTTCAATGTGTAAGCGGTCCTGATATTGGTTTGAGGGGTGTATTTACCACGTGTAAGGGGGGGGGGGGGGCTGATGTTGGTTTGAGGGGTGTATTTACCGTGTGTATGGGGGGGTCTGATATTGGTTTGAGGGTGTATTTACCGTGTGTATGGGGGGGTCTGATATTGGTTTGAGGGGGGTATTTACCACGTGTAAGGGGGGGGGGCCTGATGTTGGTTTGAGGGGGTATTTACCACGTGTAAGAGGGTGGGGGCCTGATGTTGGTTTGAGGGGGTATTTACCACGTGTAAGGGTGGGGGCCTGATGTTGGTTTGAGGGGGGTATTTACCATCTGTCGGGGTTCTGATATTGGTTTGAGGGGCTATTTTCCATGTGTAAGGGGGTCTGATTTTGATTTGGGGGGGTATTTACCATGTGTAAGGGGGGGTCTGATATTGGTTTGAGGGGGTTATTTACCATGTGTAAGGGGGGGTCTGATATTGGTTTGGGGGGGTATTTACCATGTGTAAGGGGGTGCGTTGTTGGTTTGAGAGGGGTATTTATGATGTGTAAGGGGGTCTGATATTGGTTTGAGGGGGTTTTTACCATGTGAAATGGTTGCCTGAACAATGTTTGAGGGGGTATTTACCATGTGTAAGGGGGGCTCTGATATTGGTTTGAGGGAGTATTTACCATGTGAAAGGGCAGGTCTGATATTGGTTTGAGGGAGTACTTACCGTATGTAAGGGAGTTTGATATTGGTTTGAGGGGGTATTTACCATGTGTAAGGGGGTGTCTGATATTGGTTTGAGGGGGTATTTACCTTGTGTAAGGGGGTCTGATATTGGTTTGAGGGGGTATTTACCATGTGTAAGGGCGGCTCTGTTATTGGTTTGAGGGGGGTATTTATCATGTTTAAGGGGGGGTCTGATATTGGTTTGAGGGGGGTATTTACCATGTGTAAGGGGGTGTCTGATGTTGTTTTGAGGGGGTATTTACCATGTGTAAGTGGGTCTGATGCAGGTTTGAGGAGGTATTTACCATTTGTAAGGGGGGGTGTCTTTTATTGGTTTGAGGGGCTATTTTCCATGTGTAACCCTGGCTGATTCCCCCTCTCTCTCTCTAACCCAGGGATCACTGGACAGTGATCAGGAACTGGAACCCTGGCTGATTTCCCCTCTCTCTCTCTGTCTCTAACCCAGGGATCACTGGATAGTGATCAGGAGCAGGAACCCCTGGCTGATTTCCCCTCTCTCTCTAACCCATGGATCACTGGACAGTGATCAGGAGCAGGAACCCTGGCTGATTTCCCCTCTCTCTCTAACCCAGGGATCACTGGACAGTGATCAGGAGCTGGAACCCTGGCTGATTTCCCCCCTCTCTCTCTCTAACCCAGGGATCACTGGACAGTGATCAGGTGCAGGAACCCTAGCTGAATTCCCCTCTCTCTCTCTCTCTAACGCAGGGATCACTGGACTGTGATTAGGAGCAGGAAGTCTGGCTGATTTCCCCTCTCTCTCTCTCACCCAGGGATCACTGGACAGTGATCAGGAACAGGAACCCTGGCTGATTTCCCTTCTGTCTCGCTTATCGAGGGATCACTGGACAGTGACCAGGAGCAGGAACCCGAGCTGGTTTCCCGTCTCTCCCTCTCTAACCGAGGAATCACTGGACAGTGATCAGGAGCAGGAACACTGGCTGATTTCCCCTCTCTCTCTCTAACCCAGGGATCACTGGACAGTGATCAGGAGCAGGAACCCTGGCTGATTTCCGCTCTCCCTCTCTCTCTCACCCAGGGATCACTGGACAGTGATCAGGAGCAGGAACCCTGGCTGAGGGAGTTCCAGGATTTTGACCCAGCGACAGTGAAGGAACGGCCGATATATTTCCATGTCAGGATGGTGAGTGGCTTGGAGAGGAACTTCCACGTGGTAGTGTTCCCATGTGCCGTTGTCCTTCTAATTCGTAGTGGTAGTGTGTTTGGAAGGTGCTGGTGAATGAGCCTTGGTGAATTCGTGGAACTCCCTCACAACTGCGCCGTAGGTGTACCTACACCACACAGACAAAATCCTGGATCTCCCTCCCTAACAGCGCCGTGGGTGTACCTACACCACACGGACAAAATCCTGGATCTCCCTCCCTAACAGCGCCGTGGGTGTACCTACACCACACAGACAAAATCCTGGAACTCCCTCCCTAACAGCGCCGTGGGTGTACTTACCCCGTACGGACAAAATCCTGGAACTCCCTACCTCACAGCGCCGTGGGTGTACCTACACCACACAGACAAAATCCTGGAACTCCCTCCCTAACAGCACCGTGGGTGTACCTACACCACACAGACAAAATCCTGGAACTCCCTCCTTAACAGCGCCGTGGGTGTACCTTCACCACACGGACTAAATCCTGGAACTCCCTCCCTAACAGCGCCGTGGGTGTACCTTCACCACACGGACTAAATCCTGGAACTCCCTCCCTAACAGCACCGTGGGTGTACCTACACCACACGGACAAAATCCTGGAACTCACTTCCTAACAGCACCGTGGGTGTACCTACACCACACGGACAAAATCCTTGAACTCCCTCCCTATCAGCGCCGTGGGTGTACCTACACCACACGGACAAAATCCTGGAACTCCCTCCCTAACAGCGCCGTGGGTGTACCTACACCACTTGGTCAAAATCCTGGAACTCCCTCCCTAACAGCGCAGTGGGTGTACCTACACCACACAGACAAAATTCTGGGACTCCCTCCTTAACAGCGCCGTGGGTGTACCTACACCACACGGACAAAATCCTGGAACTCCCTCCCTAACAGCGCCATGGGTGTACCTACACCACATGGTCAAAATCCCGGAACTCCCTCCCTAACAGCGCCGTGGGTGTACCTACACCGCACGGACAAAATCCCGGAACTCCCTCCCTAACAGCGCCGTGGGTGTACCTACACCACACGGACAAAATCCTGGAACTCCCTCCCTATCAGCACCATGGGTGTACCTACACAAGATGGACTGCAGCGGTTCAAGAAGGCAGCTCACCACCACCTTCTTAGGAGGAAACGTCGGACTCGCTGGGAGAAGGTTTATCAGACTAACACCAGGAATGCGTGGCTTATTTTATGAGGGAACGTTGGACAGGTTAGGCTTATATCTGCTGGAGCTTAGAAGAGTGAGAGGCGACTTGATTGAAACCTTTAAGATCCTGATGGGTCTTGGACAGGGGGGGGATGTGGAGAGGATGTTTCCTCTTGTGGGAGAATCTAGAACGAGGTGGGGTCACTGTTTAAAAATAAGAGGTCGTCCATTTAGGACAGAGATGAGGAGAAATGTTTTCTCTCAGAGGGTATTGAGTTTTTGGAGCTCTCTCCCTCAACAGGCGGTGGAAGCAGAGACTTTGAATATTTTTAAGGCCGAGGGAGATAGATTCTGGATTAACTAGGGGGGTGAAAGGTTATCGGGGAGTAGATGGGAATGTGGGGTTGAGGTTACATTCAGATCAGCCATGACCTTATTGAATGGCGGAGCAGGTTCGAGGGGCCAAATGGCCTCCCCCTGCTTCTAATATGTGAATTCCCATGAAGGATGTACTGGCCTGGGAGAGAACCACGTTGACACATTCGATTGGACCGAGAATTTACCTCTGTTGAGCTTCTCCCCAGTGGGTGGAAGCTGTGGTTGCTGGCTTACTTGCCCAGCACACAGACCTGAACCACAAATTGCATTTATGGTTTGGCCACATGGTAAAGCAACCCCAAGGCAGGTCACAGGAGAGATCTCAGTGAGGGGGAGAGAGGGATTCGACTGGGTGGGATATTAAAGGGTGAGGGGAGTGAGGGGGAGAGTGGGATTAGACTGGGTGGGATATTATAAAGGGTGTGGGGAGTGAGGGGGAGAGCAGCATCAGACTGGGTGGGATGTCATAAAGGGTGTGGGGAGTGAGGGGGAGAGTGCGATTAGACTGCATGGGATATTAAAGGGTGTGGGGAGTGAGGGGGAGAGTGGGATTAGACTGGGTGGGATATTAAAGGGTGTGGGGAGTGAGGGGGAGAGTGGGATTAGACTGGGTGGGATATTAAAGGGTGTGGAGAGTGAGGGGGAGAGTGGGATTAGACTGGGTGGGATATTAAAGGGTGTGGAGAGTGAAGGTGAGAGCGGGATCAGACTGGGTGGGATATTAAAGGGAGCGGGGAGTGAGGGGGAGAGCGGGATCAGACTGGGTGGGATATTAAAGGGAGCGGAGAGTGAGGGGGAGAGCGGGATTAGACTGGGTGGGATATTAAAGGGTGCGTGAGTGAGAGGGAGAGTGGGATTAGACTGGGTGGGATATTAAAGGGTGTGGGGAGTGAGGGGGAGAGTGGGATTAGACTGGGTGGAATATTAAAGGGTGCGGGGAGTGAGGGGGAGAGTGGGATTAGACTGGGAGGGGTATTAAAGGATGCGGGGAGTGAGGGGGAGAGTGGGATTAGACTGGGTGGGATATTAAAGGGTGCGGGGAGTGAGGGGGAGAGTGGGATTAGACTGGGTGGGATAATAAAGGGAGCGGGGAGTGAGGGGGAGAGTGGGATTAGACTGGGTGGGATATTAAAGGGTGTGGGGAGTGAGAGGGAGAGTGGGATTAGACTGGGTGGGATATTAAAGGGTGAGGGGAGTGAGGGGGAGAGTGGGATTAGACTGGGTGGGATATTAAAGGGTGAGGGGGAGAGTGGGATTAGACTGGGTGGGATATTAAAGGGAGCGGGGAGTGAGGGGGAGAGTGGGATTAGACTGGGTGGGATATTAAAGGGTGTGGGGAGTGAGAGGGAGAGTGGGATTAGACTAGGTGGGATATTAAAGGGTGAGGGGAGTGAGGGGGAGAGTGGGATTAGACTGGGTGGGATATTAAAGGGTGAGGGGGAGAGTGGGATTAGACTGGGGGGATACTAAAGGGTGACGGGAGTGAGGGGGAGAGTGGGATTAGACTGGGTGGGATATTAAAGGGTGTGGGGAGTGAGGGGGAGAGTGGGATTAGACTGGGTGGGATATTAAAGGGTGTGGGGAGTGAGGGGGAGAGCGGGATCTGACGGGGTGGAATATTAAAGGGTGCGGGGAGTGAGGGGGAGAGTGGGATTAGACTGGGTGGGACATTAAAGGGTGCGGGGAGTGAGGGGAAGAGTGGGATTAGAATGGGTGGGATATTAAAGCGAGCGGGGAGTGAGAGGGAGAGCGGGATTAGACTGGGTGGGATATTAAAGGGTGCGGGGAGTGAGCGGGAGAGTGGGATTAGACTGGGTGGGATATTAAAGTGTGCGCGGTGTTAGGGGAGAGTGGGATTAGACTGTGTGAGATATTGGGGAGTGATGGGGAGAGTGGGATTAGACTGGGTGGGATATTAAAGGGTGTGCGGAATGAGAGGGAGAGTGGGGTTAGACTGGGTGGGATATTAAAGGGCGTGGGGAGTGAGGGGGGAGAGTGGGAATAGACTGGGTGGGATATTAAAGGGTGCGCGGAGTGAGGGGGAGAGTGGGATTAGACTGGGTGGGATAATAAAGGGTGTTTGGAGTGAGGGGGGAGAGTGGGAATAGACTGGGTGGGATATTAAAGGGTGTGAGGAGTGAGGGGGGAGAGTGGGAATAGACTGGGTGGGATATAAAAGGGTGCGCGGAGTGAGGGGGAGAGTGGGATTAGACTGGGTGGGATATTAAAGGGTGCGGGGAGTGAGGGGGAGAGTGGGATTAGACTGGGTGGGATACTAAAGGGTGCGGGGTGGGAGCGGTAGAGTGGGATTAGACTGGGTGGGATATTAAAGGGTGCGGGGAGTGAGGGGGAGAGTGGGATTAGACTGGGTGGGATACTAAAGGGTGCGGGGTGGGAGCGGTAGAGTGGGATTAGACTGGGTGGGATATTAAAGGGTGCGGGGAGTGAGGGGGAGAGTGGGATTAGACTGGGTGGGGTATTAAACGATGCGGGAATGAGGGGGAGAGTGGTATTAGACTGGGTGGGATATTGTAGGGTGCAGGGAGTGAGGGGGAGAGTGGGATTAGACTGGGTGGGATGTTAAAGGGTGCGGGGAGTGAGGGGATAATGGGATTAGACTGGGTGGGATATTAAAGGGTGCGGGGAATGAGGGGGAGATTGGGATTAGATGGGTGGGATATTAAAGGGTGCGGGGAATGAGGGGGAGAGTGGGATTAGACTGGGTGGGATGTTAAATGGTGCGGGGAATGAGGGGGAGATTGGGATTAGACTGGGTGGGATATTAAAGGGTGCGGGGAGTGTGGGGGAGATTGGGATTAGACTGGGTGGGATACAAAATGGTGACGGGAGTGAGGGGGAGAGTGTGATTAGACTGGGTGGGATATTAAAGGGTGCGGGGAGTGAGGGGGAGAGTGGGATTAGACCGGGTGGGATATTAAAGGGTGCAGGGAGTGAGCGGGAAAGTGGGATTAGACTGGGTGGGATATTAAAGTGTGCGGGGAGTGAGGGGGGGAGTGGGATTAGACTGGGTGGGATATTAAAGGGTGCGGGGAGTGAGGGGGAGAGTGGGATTAGACTGGGTGGGATATTAAAGGTTGCGGGGAGTGAGGGGAAGAGCGTGATTAGACTGGGTGGGATATTAAAGGGTGCCAGGAGTCAGGGGAGAGTGGGATTAGACTGGGTGGGATATTAAAGGGTGTCGGAGTGAGGGGGAGAGTGGGATCAGACTGGGTTCGATATTAAAGGATGAGAGGAGTTAAGGGAAGAGTGGGATTAGACTCGGTGCGATATTAAAGGGTGAGAGGAGTGAGGGGGAGAGAGGGATTAGACTGGGTGGGATACTAATGGGTGTGGGGGGTGACAGGGGAGAGTGCGATTAGGCTGGGTTTGATATTAAAGGGTGTGGGGAGTGAGGGGACAGTGGGATTAGACTGGGTGAGATATTGGGGAGTGACGGGGAGAGTGGGTTTAGACTGTGTGGGATACTAAAGTGTGCAGGGAGTGAGTGGGGAGAGTGGGATTAGACTTGGTGAATATTAAAGGATGTGGGCCGTGAGAGGGAGAGTGGGAATAGACTGGATGGGATACTAATGGGTGTGGGGGGTGACAGGGGAGAGTGGTATTAGACTAGGTGGGATTTTAAAGGGGGCGGAGAGTGAGTGGAAGAGCGTGATTAGACGGTGCGATATTAAAGGGTGAGAGGAGTGAGGGAGAGTGGGATTAGACTGGTTGGTATACTAATTGGTGTGGGGGGTGACAGGGGAGAGTGGGATTAGACTGGGTTAGATATTAAAGGGTGCGGGGAGTGAGGTGAGAGTGGTATTAGACTGGGCTGGATATTAAAGGGTGTGGGGAGTGAGGGGGAGAGTGGGATTAGACTGGGTGGGATATTAAAGGGTGTGGGGAGTGAGGGGGAGAGTGGGATTAGACTGGGTGGGATATTAAAGGGTGCGGGGAGTGGGGGAGAGTGGGATTAGACTGGGTGGGATACTAAAGGGTGCGGGGTGGGAGCGGTAGAGTGGGATTAGACTGGGTGGGATATTAAAGGGTGTGGGGAGTGAGGGGGAGAGTGGGATTAGACTGGGTGGGATACTAAAGGGTGCGGGGTGGGAGCTGTAGAGTGGGATTAGACTGGGTGGGATATTAAAGGGTGCGGGGAGTGAGGGGGAGAGTGGGATTAGACTGGGTGGGGTATTAAACGATGCGGGAATGAGGGGGAGAGTGGTATTAGACTGGGTGGGATATTGTAGGGTGCAGGGAGTGAGGGGGAGAGTGGGATTAGACTGGGTGGGATGTTAAAGGGTGCGGGGAGTGAGGGGATAATGGGATTAGACTGGGTGGGATATTAAAGGGTGCGGGGAATGAGGGGGAGATTGGGATTAGACTGGGTGGGATATTAAAGGGTGCGGGGAATGAGGGGGAGAATGGGATTAGACTGGGTGGGATGTTAAATGGTGCGGGGAATGAGGGGGAGATTGGGATTAGACTGGGTGGGATATTAAAGGGTGCGGGGAGTGTGGGGGAGATTGGGATTAGACTGGGTGGGATACAAAATGGTGACGGGAGTGAGGGGGAGAGTGTGATTAGACTGGGTGGGATATTAAAGGGTGCGGGGAGTGAGGGGGAGAGTGGGATTAGACCGGGTGGGATATTAAAGGGTGCAGGGAGTGAGCGGGAAAGTGGGATTAGACTGGGTGGGATATTAAAGTGTGCGGGGAGTGAGGGGGGGAGTGGGATTAGACTGGGTGGGATATTAAAGGGTGCGGGGAGTGAGGGGGAGAGTGGGATTAGACTGGGTGGGATATTAAAGGTTGCGGGGAGTGAGGGGAAGAGCGTGATTAGACTGGGTGGGATATTAAAGGGTGCCAGGAGTCAGGGGAGAGTGGGATTAGACTGGGTGGGATATTAAAGGGTGTCGGAGTGAGGGGGAGAGTGGGATCAGACTGGGTTCGATATTAAAGGATGAGAGGAGTTAAGGGAAGAGTGGGATTAGACTCGGTGCGATATTAAAGGGTGAGAGGAGTGAGGGGGAGAGAGGGATTAGACTGGGTGGGATACTAATGGGTGTGGGGGGTGACAGGGGAGAGTGCGATTAGGCTGGGTTTGATATTAAAGGGTGTGGGGAGTGAGGGGACAGTGGGATTAGACTGGGTGAGATATTGGGGAGTGACGGGGAGAGTGGGTTTAGACTGTGTGGGATACTAAAGTGTGCAGGGAGTGAGTGGGGAGAGTGGGATTAGACTTGGTGAATATTAAAGGATGTGGGCCGTGAGAGGGAGAGTGGGAATAGACTGGATGGGATACTAATGGGTGTGGGGGGTGACAGGGGAGAGTGGTATTAGACTAGGTGGGATTTTAAAGGGGGCGGAGAGTGAGTGGAAGAGCGTGATTAGACGGTGCGATATTAAAGGGTGAGAGGAGTGAGGGAGAGTGGGATTAGACTGGTTGGTATACTAATTGGTGTGGGGGGTGACAGGGGAGAGTGGGATTAGACTGGGTTAGATATTAAAGGGTGCGGGGAGTGAGGTGAGAGTGGTATTAGACTGGGCTGGATATTAAAGGGTGTGGGGAGTGAGGGGGAGAGTGGGATTAGACTGGGTGGGATATTAAAGGGTGTGGGGAGTGAGGGGGAGAGTGGGATTAGACTGGGTGGGATATTAAAGGGTGCGGGGAGTGGGGAAGAGTGGGATTAGACTGGGTGGGATATTAAAGGGTGTGGGGAGTGAGGGGGAGAGTGGGATTAGACTGGGTGGGATATTAAATGTTGCGGGGAGTGAGGGGGAGAGTGGCATTAGAATGGGTGGGATATTAAAGGGTGTGGGGAGTGAGGGCGAGAGTGGGATTAGACTGGGTGGGATATTAAAGGGTGCGGGGAGTGTGGGGAAGAGCGTGATTAGACTGGGTGGGATATTAAAGGGTGTGGGGAATGAGAGGGAGAGTGGGAATAGACTGGGTGGGATATTAAAGGGTGCAGGGTTTTAGGGGACAGTGTGATTAAACTGGGTGGGATATTGGGGAGTGACGGGGAGAGTGGGATTAGACTGGGTGGGATATTAAAGGGTGCGGGGAGTGAGGGGGAGATTGGGATTAGACTGGGTGGCATATTAAAGGATGCGGGGAGTGAGTGTGAGAGTGGAATTAGACTGGGTGGGATATTAAAGGGTGCGGGGAGTGAGGGGGAGAGTGGGATTAGACTGGGTGGGATAATAAAGGGTGCGGGGAGTGAGCGGGGAGAGTGGGAATAGACTTGGTGAATATTAAAGGGTGTGGGGTGTGAGAGGGAGAGTGGGATTAGACTGGGTGGGATATTAAAGGGTGCGGGGAGTGAGGGGGAGAGTGGCATTAGAATGGGTGGGATATTAAAGGGTGCGGGGAGTGAGGGCGAGAGTGGGATTAGACTGGGTGGGATATTAAAGGGTGCGGGGAGTGAGGGGGAGAGTGGGATTAGACTGGGTGGGATATTAAAGGATGCGGGGAGTGAGTGTGAGAGTGGAATTAGACTGGGTGGGATATTAAAGGGTGCGGGGAGTGAGGGGGAGAGTGGGATTAGACTGGGTGGGATAATAAAGGGTGCGGGGAGTGAGCGGGGAGAGTGGGAATAGACTTGGTGAATATTAAAGGGTGTGGGGTGTGAGAGGGAGAGTGGGATTAGACTGGGTGGGATATTAAAGGGTGCGGGGAGTGAGGGGGAGAGTGGCATTAGAATGGGTGGGATATTAAAGGGTGCGGGGAGTGAGGGCGAGAGTGGGATTAGACTGGGTGGGATATTAAACGGTGCGGGGAGTGTGGGGAAGAGCGTGATTAGACTGGGTGGGATATTAAAGGGTGTGGGGAATGAGCGGGAGAGTGGGATTAGACTGGGTGGGATATTAAAAGGTGCGCGGAGTGAGGGGGAGAGTGGGATTAGACTGGGTGGGATATTAAAGGGTGCGGGGAGTGAGGGGGAGAGTGGGATTAGACTGGGTGGGGTATTAAACGATGCGGGGAGAGTGGGAATAGACTGGGTGAGATATTAAAGGGTGCGCGGAGTGAGAGGGAGTTTGGGATTAGACTGGGTGGGATATTATAGGGTGCAGGGAGTGAGGGGGAAGGTGGGATTAGACTAGGTGGGATATTAAAGGTTGTGGGGAGTGAGGGGGAGAGTGCGATTAGACTGGGTGGGATATTAAAGGGTGCGGGGAGTGAGGGGATAATGGGATTAGACTGGGTGGGATATTAAAGGGTGCGGGGAGTGAGGGGGAGAGTGGTATTAGACTGGGTTGGATATTAAAGGGTGCGGGGAGTGAGGGGATAATGGGATTAGACTGGGTGGGATATTAAAGGGTGTGGGGAGTGGGATTAGACTGGGTGCGATATTAAAGGGAGTGGGGAGTGAGTGGGAGAGTGGGATTAGACTGGGTGGGATATTAAAGGGTGTGGGGAGTGAGGGGGAGAGTGGGAATAGACTGGGTGGGATAGTAAAGGGTGCGGGGAGTGAGGGGAGGAGTGAGATTAGACTGGGTGGGAAATTAAATGGTGCGGGGAGTGAGCGGGGAGAGTTGGATTAGACTTGGTGAATATTAAAAGGTGTGGGGAGTGAGAGGAAGAGTGGGAATAGACTGGGTGTGATAGTGAATGGTGCAGGGAGTGAGGGGGAGCGTGGGATTATACTGGGTGGGATACTAAAGGCTGTGTGGAGTAAAGTGGGGAGTGGGATTAGACTGGGTGGGATATTAAAGGGTGCGGGGAGTCAGGTGGAGAGTGGATTAGACTGAGTGGGATATTAAAGGGTACGGGGAGTGAGGGGGAGTGTGGGTTTAGACTGGGTGGGATATTAAAGGTGCGGGGAGTGAGGGGGAGAGTGGGATTAGACTGGGTGGGATATTAAAGGGTCCGGGGAGTGAGGGGGAGTGTGGGATTAGACTGGGTGGGATATTAAGGGTGTGGGGAGTGAGGGGGAGAGTGGGATTAGACTGGGTGGGATATTTAAAGGGGTTGGGAGTGAGGGGGGAGAGTGTGATTAAACTGGGTGGCATGTTAAAGGGTGCGGGGAGTGAGGGGGAGAGTGGGATTAGACTGGGTGGGATATTAAAGGGTGCGGGGAGTGAGGGGGAGTGTGGGATTAGACTGGGTGGGATATTAAAGGTGCGGGGAGTGAGGGGGAGAGTGGGATTAGACTGGGTGGGATATTATAGGGTCCGGGGAGTGAGGAGGAGTGTGGGATTAGACTGGGTGGGATATTAAGGGTGAGGGGAGTGAGGGGGTGAGTGGGATTAGACTGGGTGGGATATTAAAGGGGATGGGGAGTGAGGGGGAGAGTCGGATTTGTCTGGGTGGGATATTAAAGAGTGCGGGGAGTGAGGGTGAGAGTGGGATTAGTCTGGGTGGGATATTAAAGGGTGTAGGGAGTGATGGGGAGAGTGGGATTAGACTGGATGGGATATTAATGGGTGCGGAGAGTGGGATTAGACTGGGTGGGATATTAAAGGGTGCGGGGAGTGAGGGGGAGAGTGGGGTTAAACTGGTTGGGATATTAAAGGGTGCGAGGAGTGAGGTGGGGTGTGGGATTAGACTTTGTGGGATATTAAAGGGTGTGGGGAGTGAGGGGGAGAGTGTGATTAAACTGGGTGGGATATTAAAGGGTGCGGGGAGTGAGGGAGAGAGTGGGATTAGACTGGGTGGGATATTAAAGTGTGGGAGGAGTGAGGGGGAGTGTGGGATTAGACTGGGTGGAATATTAAAGGTGCGGGGAGTGAGGGGGAGAGTGGGATTAGACTGGGTGGGATATTATAGGGTCCGGGGAGTGAGGGGGAGTGTGGGATTAGACTGGGTGGGATATTAAAGGTGCGGGGAGTGAGGGGGAGAGTGGGATTAGACTGGGTGGGATATTATAGGGTCCGGGGAGTGAGGGGGAGTGTGGGATTAGACTGGGTGGGATATTAAGGGTGAGGGGTCTGAGGGGGTGAGTGGGATTAGACTGGGTGGGATATTAAAGGGTGCGGAGAGTGAGGGTGAGAGTGGGATTAGACTGGGTGGGATATTAAAAGGGGTTGGGAGTGAGGGGGGAGAGTTTGATTAAACTGGGTGGGATATTAAAGGGTGCGGGGAGTGAGGGGGAGAGTGGGATTAGACTGGGTGGGATATTAAAAGGGGTTGGGAGTGAGGGGGGAGAGTGTGATTAAACTGGGTGGGATATTAAAGGGTGCGGGGAGTGAGGGGGCGAGTGGGATTAGACTGGGTGGGATATTAAAGGGTGCGGGGAGTGAGGGGGAGTGTGGGATTAGACTGGGTGGGATATTAAAGGTGCGGGGAGTGAGGGGGAGAGTGGGATTAGACTGGGTGGGATCTTATAGGGTCCGTGGAGTGAGGGGGAGTGTGGGATTAGACTGGGTGGGATATTAAGGGTGAGGGGAGTGGGGGGGTGAGTGGGATTAGACTGGGTGGGATATTAAAGGCGGTGGGGAGTGAGGGGGAGAGTGGGATTTTTCTGGGTGGGATATTAAAGGGTGTGGGGAGTGAGGGTGAGAGTGGGATTAGTCTGGGTGGGATATTAAAGGGTGTGGGGAGTGATGGGGAGAGTGGGATTAGACTGGATGGGATATTAATGGGTGCGGAGAGTGGGATTAGACTGGGTGGGATATTAAAGGGTGCGGGGAGTGATGGGGAGTGTGGGATTGGACTGGGTGGGATATTAAAGGGTGCGTGGATTGATGGGGAGAGTGGGGTTAGACTGGTTGGGATATTAAAGGGTGCGGGGAGTGAGGTGGGGTGTGGGATTAGACTGTGGGATATTAAAGGGTGTGGGGAGTGAGGGGGAGAGTGGGGTTAGACTGGGTGGGATATTAAAGGGTGCGGGGAGTGAGGGCGGGAGTGGGATTAGACTGTGTGGTATATTAAAGGGTGCGCGGAGTGAGGGGGAGAGTGGGATTAGACTGGGTGGGATATTAAAGGGTGCGGTGCGTCAGGGGGAGAGTGGGATTAGACTGGGTGGGATATTAAAGGGTGCGGGGAATGAGGGGGAGAGTGGGATAAGATTGGGTGGGATATTAAAGGGTGTGAGGAGTGAGGGGGAGAGTGGGATTAGACTGGGTGGGATACTAAAGGGTGTGAGGAGTGAGGGGGAGAGTGGGATTAGACTGGGTCGGATATTAAAGTGTGCGGGGAGTGAGGGGGAGAGTACGATTACACTGGGTGGGATATTAACGGGTTTGAGGAGTGAAGGTGAAAATGGGATTAGACTGGGTGGGATATTAAAGTGTTTGGGTAGTGAGGGTGAGAGTGGCATTAGACTGGGTGGGATATTAAAGGGTGCGGGGAGCGAGTGGGAGAGTGGGGTTAGACTGGGTGGGATAATAACGTGTGCGGGCAGTGAGGGTGAGGGTGGGATTAGACCTGGAGTGTGGGTGGACAGGGAAATACTCGAGAAATGAGACATCCACGTACCCGTTGATCTCACCTGAAGGCTCCTGTGACCAGGCTTTGCTGACTCTGCTCAGAGGTCTCGGAGTTTTCCTCACCTCCAGACAGCTGCCCAGCCCTGTTCATACGATTGTTTGGCTCTACGTAGGGAGTGAAGTTATTAGCTAACGGGGTGGTTCTTGGCGGCCAGGTCAATGCCCTCCCGGCCAGCACCGTTCCTTCTCTAACCCAAACGGTACCAGCTGAACCCTGATTCCACCCCGTAGTCTCCATGCCACAGCTCAGCCCCCAATTCCCAACGATCCGGCCAATTCTCCACCCAGGTCTCCCCCCGATAATGGCAGCCAGACCCCTATCTCCAGGTCACTTTCATTGGAGGGATGGAGAAGGGGTAGGGGGGCCCTGTGGCTGGATTATTCAGGACAACCTTTACGCACACATGGTAAATTCCCCCCTCAAACATAGATCAGACCCCCTTACACATGGTCAATACACCCTCAAACCAATATCAGACCCCCTTACACATGGTAAATACCACCTCACACCAATATCAGACCCCCTTACACATGGTAAATACCCCCTCACACCAATATCAGACCCCCTTAGACATGGTAAATACACCCTCAAACCAATATCAGAGCCCCTCTTACACATGGTAAATACCCCCTCAAACCAATATCGGACCCCCCTTACACATGGTAAATACACCCTCAAACCAATATCAGACCCCCCCCTTACACATGGTAAATACCCCCTCAAACCAATATCAGACCCCCTTACACATGGTAAATACCCCCTCAAACCAATATCAGACCCCTCTTACAAATGGTAATACCCCCCTCAAACCAATATCAGAAACCCCCTTACACGTGGTAAATACCCCCTCAAACCAATATCAGACCCCTTTACACATGGTAAATACCCCCCTCAAACCAATATCAGACCCCCCTTACACATGGTAAATACCCCCTCAAACCAACATCAGACCCACTTACACATGGTAAATACCCCCTCAAACCAATATCAGACACCCCTTACACATGGTAAATACCCCCCTCAAACCAATATCAGACCCCCTTACATATGGTAGATACCCACTCAAACCAATATCAGACCCTCCCTTACACATGGTAAATACCCCCCTCAAACCAATACCGGCCCTCCCTTACACATGGTAAATACCCCCGCAAATCAATATCAGACCCGCTTACATATGGTAAATACCCACTCAAACCAAAATCAGACCCTCCCTTACACATGGTAAATACCCCCCTCAAACCAATATCAGATCCCCTAACACATGGCAAATACCCCCTCAAACCAATATCAGACCCCCTTACACATGGTAAATAACCCCTCAAATCATTATCAGACCCCCTTACACATGGTAAATACCCCCCTCAAACCAATATCAGACCCCCTTACACATGGTAAATACCCCCCTCAAACCAATATCAGACCCCCTTACACATGGTAAATACACCCTCAAACCAATATCAGACCCCCCCTTACAAATGGTAAATACCCCCTCAAAAGAACATCTGACCCCACCTTGTGCAGTGATCCCTGGGTTGGAGAGAGAGAGGGTGGGAAATCAGCCAGGGTTCCTGCTCCTGATCACTGTCCAGTGATCCCTCGCTTTGAGAGAGAGAGGGGAAATCAGCCAGGGCTCCTTCTCCTGATCACTGTCCAGTGATCCCTGGGTTAGAGAGAGGGGAATCAGCCAGAGTTTCTGCTCCTGATCACTGTCCAGTGATCCCTGGGTTAGAGAAAGAGAGAGGGAAAATCATCCAGGGTTCCTGCTCCTGATCACTGTCTAGTGATTCCTGTGTTAGAGAGAGAGAGTGGGGAAATCAGCCAGGGTTCCTGCTCCTGATCACTGTCCAGTGCTCTCTGGGTTAGAGAGAGAGAGGGGAAATCAGCCAGGGTTCCTGCTCCTGAAAATTGTCCAGTAATCCCTGGGCTAGAGAGAGAGAAAGAGATGAAATCAGCCAGGGTTCCTGCTCCTCATCACTGTCCAGTGATCTCTGGGATGGATAGAGAGAGGGGAAACCAGCCAGGGTTCCTGCTCCTGATCACTGTGCAGTGATCCCTGGGTTAGAGAGAGAGAGAGAGAGGGGAAATCAGCCCGATTTCCTGCTGCTGATCACTGTCCAGTGATCCCTTGGTTAGAGAAAGAGAGAGGGGAAATCAGCCTGTGTTCCTGCTCCTGATCACTGTCCAGTGATACCTGTGTTAGAGAGAGAGGGGAAATTCACCAGGGTTCCTGCTCCTGATCACTGTCCAGTGATCCCTGGGTTAGAGAGAGAGAGGGGAAATCAGTCAGTGTTCCTGCTCCTGATCATTGTCCAGTGAACCCTGGGTTAGAGAGAGAGAGGAAATCAGCCAGTTTTCCTGCTCCTGATCACTGTCCAGTGATCCCCAAGTTAGAGGGAGGGAAGAAATTAGACAGGGTTTCAGGTCCTCATCACTGTCCAGTGATCCCTGGGTTAGAGAGAGGGAGAGAGGGGATAATCAGACAGGGTTCCTGCTCCTGATCACTGTCCAGTGATCCCAAGGTTAGAGAGAGAGAGAGGGGAAATCAGCCAGGGTTCCTGCACCTGATCACTGTCCAGTGATCCCTTGGTTAGAGAAAGAGAGAGGGGAAATCAGCCAGTGTTGCTGCTCCTGATCACTGTCCAGTGATACCTGTTTTAGAGAGAGAGGGGAAATTAGCCAGGGTTCCTGCTCCTGATCAATGTCCAGTGATTCCTGGGTTAGAGAGAGAGAGAGAGAGGGGAAATCAGCCAGGGTTCCTGCTCCTGATCACAGTCCAGTGATCCATAGGTTAGAGAGAGAGAGAGTGAGAGGAAATCAGCCAGGGTTCCTGCTCCTGATCACTGTCCAGTGATCCCTGGGTTAGAGAGAGAGAGAGAGAGGGGGAAATCAGCCCGTTTTCCTGCTGCTGATCACTTCCAGTGATCCCTTGGTTAGAGAAAGAGAGAGGGGAAATCAGTCAGTGTTCCTGCTCCTGATCACTGTCCAGTGATTCCTGGGTTAGAGAGAGAGGAAATCAGTCAGTGTTCCTTCTCCTGATCACTGTCAATTAATCCCTGGTTTAGAGAGAGGGGAAATCAGCCAGGGCTTTGCTCCTGATCACTGTCCAGTGGTCCCTAGGTGAGAGAGAGGGAGAGGGGGAAAATTAGCCAGGGTTCCTGCTCCTGATCACTGTTCATAGATCACTGGGTTACAGAGAGAGAGAGCGGAAATCAGCCAGGGTTCCTGCTCCTGATCACTGTCCAGTGATCCCTGGGTTAGAGAGAGAGAGAGAGGGAAAATCAGCCAGGGTTCCTGCTCCTGATCACTGTCCAGTGATCCCTAGGTGAGAGAGAGGGAGAGAGGGGAAATTAGCCAGGGTTCCTGCTCCTGATCACTGTTCATAGGTCACTGGGTTACAGAGAGAGAGAGCGGAAATCAGCCAGGGTTCCTGCTCCTGTTCACTGTCTAGTATTCCCTGGGTTAGAGAGAGGGGAAATCAGCCAGGGCTTCTGCTCCTGATCACTGTCCAGTGATCCCTGGGTTAGAGAGAGAGAGAGTGAAAATCAGCCAGGGTTCCTGCTCCTGATCACTGTCCAGTGATTCCTGTGTTAGAGAGAGAGAGTGTGGAAAACAGCCAGGGTTCCTGCTCCTGATCACTGCCCAGTGATCCCTGGGTCAGAGAGAGAGAGAGAGGGAAAATCAGCCAGGGTTCCTGCTCCTGATCACTGTCCAGTGATCCCTAGGTGAGAGAGAGGGAGAGAGGGGAAATTAGCCAGGGTTCCTGCTCCTGATCACTGTTCATAGATCACTGGGTTACAGAGAGAGAGAGCAGAAATCAGCCAGGGTTCCTGCTCCTGATCACTGTCCAGTGATCCCTGGGTTAGAGAGAGAGAGAGTGAAAATCAGCCAGGGTTCCTGCTCCTGATCACTGTCCAGTGATTCCTGTGTTAGAGAGAGAGAGTGGGGAAAACAGCCAGGGTTCCTGCGCCTGATCACTGTCCAGTGATCCTTGGGTTAGAGAGAGAGAGGGGAAATCAGTCAGGGTTCCTGCTCCTGACCACTGTCCAGTGATCCCTGGGTTAGAGAGAGAGAGAGGGGAAAGCAGCCTGGGTTCCTGGTCCTGATCCCTGTCCAGTGATCCTTGGGGTTGAGAGAGAGAGGGGAAATCAGCCAGAGTTCCTGCTGCTGATCACTGTCCAGTGATCCCTGGGTTCGAGAGAGAAAGAGAAAATCAGCCAGAGTTCCTGCTCCTGATCACTGTCCAGTGAACCCTGGGTTAGACAGAGAGAGGGGAAATCAGCCAGAGTTCCAGTTCCTGATCATTGTCCAGTGATCCCTGGGTTAGAGAGAGAAAGGGGAAATCAGCCAGAGTTCCTGCTCCTGATCAGTGTCCAGTGATCCCTGGGTTAGACAGAGAGAGAGGAAATCAGACAGGGTTCCAGGTCCTGATCACTGTCCAGTGATCCCTGGGTTAGAGAGAGGGAGAGAGGGGACAATCAGACAGTGTTCCTGCTCCTGATCACTGTCGTGATCCCAAGGTTAGAGAGAGAGAGAGAGGGGAAATCAGCCAGGGTTCCTGCTCCTGATCAATGTCCAGTGATTCCTGGGTTAGAGAGAGAGAGAGAGAGAGGGGAATTCAGCCAGTTTTCCTGCTCCTGACCACTGTCCAGTGATCCCTGGGTTAGAGAGAGACAGAGGGGAACGCAGCCTTGGTTCCTGGTCCTGATCCCTGTCCAGTGATCCCTGGGTTAGACAGAGAGAGAGGAAATCAGCCAGAGTTCCGGCTCCTGATCATTGTCCAGTGAACCCTGGGCTAGAGAGAGAGAGGCAATCAGCCAGAGTTCTAGCTGCTGATCACTGTCCAGTGATCCCTGGGTTAGAGAGAGAAAGGGGAAATCAGCCTGAATTCCTGCTCCTGAACACTGTCCAGTGATCCCTGGGTTAGACAGAGAGAGAGGAAATCAGCCAGAGTTCCAGCTACTGATCATTGTCCAGTGAACCCTGGGTTAGAGAGAGAGAGGAAATCAGCCAGGTTTCCTGCTCCTGATCACTGTCCAGTGATCCCTGAGTTAGAGGGAGAGAGGAAATCAGCCAGGGTTCCAGGTCCTGATGACTGTCCAGTGATACGTGTTTTAGAGAGAGAGGGGAAATTTGCCAGGGTTCCTGCTCCTGATCAATGTCCAGTGATTCCTGGGTTAGAGAGAGTGAGAGAGAGAGAGGGGAAATCAGCCAGGGTTCCTGTTGCTGATCACTGTCCAGTGATCCATAGATTAGAGAGAGAGAGAGAGGGGAAATCAGCCAGGGTTCCTGCTCCTGATCACGGTTCATAGATCCCTGGGTTGGAGAGAGAGAGAAAGAGAGGAAATCAGCCAGGGTTCCTGCTCCTGATCACAGTCCAGTGATCCCTGGGTTAGAGAGAGAGAGAGAGTGGAAATCAGCCAGGGTTCCTGCTCCTGATCACTGTCCAGCAGTGATCCCTGCGTTAGAGAGAGAGAGAGAGAGGGGAAATCAGCCAGGGTTCCTGCACTGACCACTGTGCAGTGATCCCTGGGTTAGAGAGAGAGAAAGAGGGGAAATCAGCCAGGGTTCCTGCTCCTGGTCACTGTCCAGGGATCCCTGGGTTAGAAACAGGGGAAATCAGCCAGGGTTCCTGATCCTGATCATTGTCCAGTGAATCCTGGGTTAGAGAGAGAGAAAGAGAGGAAATCAGCCAGGGTTCCTGCTCCTGGTCACTGTCCAGTGCTCTCTGGTTTAGAGAGAGAGAGGTGAAATCAGCCAGGGTTCCTGCTGCTGATCATTGTCCAATAATTCCTGGGTTAGAGAGAGAGAAGGAGGGGAAATCAGCCAGGGTTCCTGCTCCTGATCACTGTCCAGTGATCTCTGGCTTAGAGAGAGATAGGGGAAACCAGCCAGGGTTCCTGCTCCTCATCACTGTCGAGTGATCCCTGGTTTAGAGAGAGAGAGAGAGAGAGGTGAAATCAGCCCGATTTCCTACTGCTGATCACTGTCCAGTGATCTTTTGGTTAGAAAATGACAGAGGGGAAATCAGCCAGTGTTCCTGCTCCTGATCACTGTACAGTGATACCTGTGTTAGAGAGAGAGAGAGAGAGAGAGGGGAAATCAGCCAGGGTTCCTGCTCCTGATCACGGTTCATAGATCCCTGGGTTGGAGAGAGAGAGGAAATCAGCCAGGATTCCTGCTCCTGATCACTGTCCAGTGATCCCCGAGTTAGAGGGAGAGAGGAAATCGGCCAGGGTTACTGCTCCTGATCACTGTCCAGTGATCCCTGGGTTAGAGAGAGGGAGAGGGGGTGAAATCTGACAGGGTTCCTGCCCCTGATCACTGTCCAGTGATCCCAAAGTTTGAGAGGGAGAGCGGGGAAATCAGCCAGGGTTCCTGCTCCTGATCACGGTTCATAGATCCCTGGGTTGGAGAGAGAGAGAGAGAGAGAGAGAGAGAGGAAATCAGCCAGAGTTCCTGCTCCTGATCAATGTTCAGTGATTCCTGGGTTAGAGAGAGAGAGAGAGAGGGGAAATCAGCCAGGGTTCCTGCTCCTGATCACGGTCCAGTGATCCCCCTGGGTTAGAGAGAGAGAGAGAGTGGAAATCAGCCAGGGTTCCTTCTCCTGATCACTGTCCAGCAGTGATCCCTGCGTTAGAGAGAGAGAGGGGAAATCAGCCAGGGTTCCTGCACTGATCACTGTGCAGTGATCCCTGGGTTAGAGAGAGAGAAAGAGGGGAAATCAGCTATGGTTCCTGCACCTGGTCACTGTCCAGGGATCCCTGGGTTAGAAACAGGGGAAATAAGCCAGGGTTCCTTATCCTGATCATTGTCCAGTGAATCCTGGGTTAGAGAGAGAGAAAGAGAGGAAATCAGCCAGGGTTGCTGCTCCTGGTCACTGTCCAGTGCTCTCTGGGTTAGAGAGAGAGAGGTGAAATCAGCCAGGGTTCCTGCTGCTGATCATTGTCCAGTAATCCCTGGGTTAGAGAGAGAAAAAGAGGGGACATCAGCCAGGGTTCCTGCACTGATCATTGTCCAGTGATCCCTGGGTTAGAGAGAGAGAAAGAGGGGAAATCAGCCAGTGTTTCTGCTCCTGATCACTATCCAGTGATCCCTGGGTTAGAGAGCGAGAAAGAGGGGAAATCAGCCAGGGTTCCGGCTCCTGGTCACAGTCCAGGGATCCCTAGGTTAGAAACGGGGTAAATCAGCCAGGTTTCCTGATCCTGATCATTGTCCAGTGAATCCTGGGTTAGAGAGAGAGAAAGAGAGGAAATCAGCCAGGGTTCCTGCTCCTGATCACTGTCCAGTGATCCCTGGGTTAGAGAGAGAGAGAGAGGGGAAATCAGCCAGGGATCCTGCTCCTGATCACTGTCCAGTGATCCCCGAGTTAGAGGTAGAGAGGAAATCAGCCAGGGTTCCTGCTCCTGATCACTGTCCAGTGATCCCTGGGTTAGAGAGAGAGAGGGGGGAAATCAGCCAGGGATCCTGCTCCAGATCACTGTCCAGTGATCCCCGAGTTAGAGGGAGAGAGGAAATCAGCCAGGGTTCCTGCTCCTGATCACTGTCCTGTGATCTCTGGGTTAGAGAGAGGGAGAGGGGGTGAAATCTGACAGGGTTCCTGCTCCTGATCACTGTCCAGTGATCCCAAGGTTAGAAAGGGAGAGCGGGGAAATCAGCCAGGGTTCCTGGTCCTGATCACGGTTCATAGATCCCTGGGTTGGAGAGAGAGAGAGAGAGATGAAATCAGCCAGAGTTCCTGCTCCTGATCACTGTCCAGTGATACCTGTTTTAGAGAGAGAGGGGAAATTATCCAGGGTTCCTGTTCCTGATCAATGTCCAGTGATTCCTGGGTTAGAGAGAGAGAGAGAGAGGGGAAATCAGCCAGTGTTCCTGCTCCTGACCACTGTCCAGTGATCCCTTGGTTAGAGAGAGAGAGAGAGTAGAAAGCAGCCTGGGTTCCTGGTCCTGATCCCTGTCCAGTGATCCCTGGGTTAGACAGAGAGAGAGGAAATCAGCCAGTGTTCCGGCTCCTGATCATTGTCCAGTGAACCCTGGGCTAGAGAGAGAGCGGAAATCAGCCAGAGTTCTAGCTGCTGATCACTGTCCAGTGATCCCTGGGTTAGAGAGAGAAAGGGGAAATCAGCCTGAGTTCCTGCTCCTGATCACTGTCCAGTGATCCCTGGGTTAGACAGAGAGAGAGGAAATCAGCCAGAGTTCCAGCTACTGATCATTGTCCAGTGAACCCTGGGTTAGAGAGAGAGAGGAAATCAGCCAGGTTTCCTGCTCCTGATCACTGTCCAGTGATCCCCGAGTTAGAGGGAGAGAGGAAATCAGCCAGGGTTCCAGGTCCTGATGACTGTCCAGTGATACGTGTTTTAGAGAGAGAGGGGAAATTTGCCAGGGTTCCTGCTCCTGATCAATGTCCAGTGATTCCTGGGTTAGAGAGAGAGAGAGAGGGGAAATCAGCCAGGGTTCCTGTTGCTGATCACTGTCCAGTGATCCATCGATTAGAGAGAGAGAGAGAGAGGGGAAATCAGCCAGGGTTCCTGCTCCTGATCACGGTTCATAGATCCCTGGGTTGGAGAGAGAGAGAAAGAGAGGAAATCTGCCAGGGTTCCTGCTCCTGCTCACAGTCCAGTGATCCCCCTGTGTTAGAGAGAGAGAGCGAGTGGAAATCAGCCAGGGTTCCTTCTCCTGATCACTGTCCAGCAGTGATCCCTGCGTTAGAGAGAGAGAGAGAGGGGAAATCAGCCAGGGTTCCTGCACTGATCACTGTGCAGTGCTCCCTGGGTTAGAGAGAGAGAAAGAGTTGAAATCAGCCAAGGTTCCTGCACCTGGTCACTGTCCAGGGATCCCTGGGTTAGAAACAGGGGAAATCAGCCAGGGTTCCTGATCCTGATCATTGTCCAGTGAATCCTGGGTTAGAGAGAGAGAAAGAGAGGAAATCAGCCAGGGTTGCTGCTCCTGGCCACTGTCCACTGCTCTCTGGGTTAGAGAGAGAGAGGTGAAATCAGCCAGGGTTCCTGCTGCTGATCATTGTCCAGTAATCCCTGGGTTAGAGAGAGAAAAAGAGGGGACATCAGCCAGGGTTCCTGCACTGATCATTGTCCAGTGATCCCTGGGTTAGAGAGAGAGAAAGAGGGGAAATCAGCCAGTGTTTCTGCTCCTGATCACTATCCAGTGATCCCTGGGTTAGAGAGCGAGAAAGAGGGGAAATCAGCCAGGGTTCCGGCTCCTGATCACAGTCCAGGGATCCCTAGGTTTGAAACGGGGTAAATCAGCCAGGTTTCCTGATCCTGATCATTGTCCAGTGAATCCTGGGTTAGAGAGAGAGAAAGAGAGGAAATCAGCCAGGGTTCCTGCTCCTGATCACTGACCAGTGCTCTCTCGGTTAGAGAGAGAGAGGGGAAATCAGCCAGGGTTCCTGCTTCTGATCATTGTTCAGCAATCCCTGGGTTAGAGAGAGAGAAGGAGGGGAAATCAGCCAGGGTTCCTGCTCCTGATCACAGTCCAGGGATCCCTAGGTTTGAAACGGGGGAAATCAGCCAGGGTTCCTGATCCTGATCATTGTCCAGTGAATCCTGGGTTAGAGAGAGAGAAAGAGAGGAAATCAGCCAGGGTTCCTGCTCCTGATCACTGACCAGTGCTCTCTCGGTTAGAGAGAGAGAGGGGAAATCAGCCAGGGTTCCTGCTTCTGATCATTGTTCTGCAATCCCTGGGTTAGAGAGAGAGAAAGAGGGGAAATCAGCCAGGGTTACTGCTCCTGATCACTGTCCAGTGATCTCTGGCTTAGTGAGAGATAGGGGATACCAGCCAGGGTTCCTGCTCCTCATCACTGTCGAGTGATTCCTGGGTTAGAGAGAGAGATAGAGGTGAAATCAGCCCGATTTCCTACTGCTGATCACTGTCCAGTGATCTCTTGGTTAGAGAATGAAAGAGGGGAAATCAGCCAGTGTTCCTGCTCCTGATCACTGTACAGTGATACCTGTGTTAGAGAGAGAGAGAGAGAGGAAATCAGCCAGGGTTCCTGCTCCTGATCACTGTCCAGTTATCCCTGGGTTAGAGAGTGGGAGAGGGGGTGAAATCTGACAGGGTTCCTGCTCCTGATCACTGTCCAGTGATCCCAAGGTTAGAGAGGGAGAGCGGGGAAATCAGCCAGGGTCCTGCTCCTGATCACGGTTCATAGATCCCTGGTTTGGAGAGAGAGAGAGAGAGGAAATCAGCCAGGGTTCCTGCTCCTGATCACTGTCCAGTGATCCCTGGGTTAGAGAGAGAGAGAGAGAGAGAGGGGAAATCAGTCAGGGATCCTGCTCCTGACCACTGTCCAGTGATCCCCGATTTAGAGGAGGAGAAGAAATCAGCCTGGGTTCCTGCTCCTGATCACTGTCCAGTGATCCCTGGGTTAGAGAGAGGGAGAGGGGGTGAAATCTGACAGGGTTCCTGCTCCTTATCACTGTCCAGTGGTCCCATGGTTAGAGAGGGAGAGCGGGGAAATCATCCAGGGTTCCTGCTCCTGATCACGGTTCATAGATCCCTGGGTTGGAGAGAGAGAGAGAGGAAATCAGCCAGAGTTCCTGCTCCTGATCAATGTTCAGTGATTCCTGGGTTAGAGAGAGAGAGAGAGAGGGGAAACCAGCCAGGGTTCCTGCTCCTGATCACTGTCCAGTGATCCCTGGGTTAGAGAGAGAGAGAGAGAGAGAGTGGAAATCAGCCCGAATTCCTGCCGCTGATCACTATCCAGTGATCCCTTGTTTAGAGAAAGAGAGAGGGGATATCAGCCAGTGTTCCTGCTCCTGATCACTGTCCAGTGATTCCTGGGTTAAGGAGAGTGGGAGTGGGGAAATCAGCTAGGGTTCCTGCCCCTGATAACTGTCCAGTGATCCCTAGGTGAGAGAGAGGGAGAGAGGGGAAATCAGCCAGGGTTCCTGCTCCTGATCACTGTTCATAGATCACTGGGTTACAGAGAGAAAGAGAGGAAATCAGCCAGGGTTCCTGCTCCTGAACAGTATTCAGTGATCCCTGGGTTAGAGAGAGAGAGAGAGAGAGAATGGAAATCCGCCAGTGTTCCTGCTCCTGTTCACTGTCCAGTGATCCCTGGGTTAGAGAGAGGGAAAATTAGCCAGGGTTTCTGCTCCTGATCACTGTCCAGTGATTCCTGTGTTAGAGAGAGAGAGTGGGGAAATCAGCCAGGGTTCCTGCTCCTGATCACTGCTCAGTGATCCCTCGGTCAGAGAGAGAGAGATTGGGTAAATCAGCCAGAGTTCCTGCTCCTGATCACTGTCTAGTGATCCCCGGGTTAGAGCGAGAGAGGAAATCAGCCAGGGTTCCGGTCCTGATCATTGTCCAGTGATCCCTGGGTTCGAGACAGGGAGAGGGGGGAAATCAGACCGGGTTCCTGCTCCTGATCACTGTCCAGTAATCCCAAGATTAGAGAGAGAGAGAGGGGAAATCAGCCAGGCTTCCTGCTCCTGATCACTGTCCAGTAATCCATAGGTTAGAGAGAGAGAGAGGGGAAATCAGCCAGGGTTCCTTCTCCTGATCACTGTTCATAGACCCCTGGGTTGGAGAGAGAGAGAGGAAATCAGCCAGGGTTCCTGCTGCTGCTCACTGTCCAGTGATTCCTGGGTTAGAGAGAGAGAGAGAATGGAAATCAGCCAGGGTTCCTGCTCCTGATCACTGCCCTGTGATCCTTGGGTCAGAGAGAGAGATAGAGAGAGGGGAAATCAGTTAGTGTTCCTGAACCTGACCACTGTCCTGTGATCCCTGGGTTAGAGAGAGAGAGGGGAAAGCAGCCTGGGTTCCTGCTGCTGATCACTGTCCATTGATCCCTGGGTGAGAGAGAGAAAGGGGAAATCAGCCAGAGTTCCTGCTCCTGATCACTGTCCAGTGATCCCTGGGTTAGAGGCAGAGAGTGGAAATCAGCCAGAGTTCCAGCTCCTGATCACTGTCTAGTGATCCCCGGGTTAGAGGGAGAGAGGAAATCAGCCATGGTTCCAGGTCCTGATCATTGTCCAGTGATCCCTGGGTTAGAGAGAGGGAGAGGGGGAAATGAGACAGGGTTTCTGCTCCTGATCACTGTCCACTGATTCCTGGGTTAGAGATAGAGAGAGAGGGGAAATCAGCCAGGGTTCCTGCTCCTGATCACTGTCCAGTAATCCATAGGTTAGAGAGAGAGAGAGAGGAGAAATCAGCCAGGGTTCCTGCTCCAGATCACTTTTCATAGATCCCTGGGTTGGAGGGAGAGAGAGAGAGAGAGAGAGAGAGGAAATTAGCCAGGGATCCTGCTCCTGATCACTGTCCAGTGATTTCTGGGTTAGAGAGAGAGAGAGAGAGTTGAAATCAGCCAGGGTTCCTGCTCCTGATCACTGTCCAGTGATCCCTTGGTTAGAGAAAGAGAGAGGGGATATCAGCCAGCGTACTGCTCCTGATCACTGTCCAGTGATACCTGTTTTAGAGAGAGAGGGGAAATTAGCCAGGGTTCCTGCTCCTGATCAATGTCCAGTGATTCCTGGGTTAGAGAGAGAGAGGGAGAGGTGAAATCAGCCAGGGTTCATGCTGCTGATCACTGTCCAGTGATCCATAGATTAGAGAGAGAGAGAGAGAGAGGGGAAATCAGCCCGGTTTCCTGCTCCTGATCACGGTTCATAGATGTCTGGATTGGAGAGAGAGAGAGAGAGGAAATCAGCCAGGGTTCCTGCTCCTGATCACTGTGCAGTGATCCCTGGGTTAGAGAGAGAGAGAGAGAGGGGAAATCAGCCAGGGTTCCTTCTCCTGATCACTGTCCAGTGATCCCTGGGTTAGAGAGAGAGAGGGGAAATTAGCCAGGGTTGCTGCACTGATCACTGTGCAGTGATCCCTGGGTTAGAGAGAGGTAAAGAGGGGAAATCAGCCAGGGTTCCTGCTCCTTATCACTTTCCAGGGATCCCTGGATTAGAAAGAGGGGAAATCAGCCAGTTTTCCTGATCCTGATAATTGTCTAGTGAATCCTGGGTTAGAGAGAGAGAAAGAGAGGAAATCAGCCAGAGTTGCTGCTCCTGGTCACTGTCCAGTGCTCTCTGGGTTAGAGAGAGAGAGGGGAAATCAGCCAGGGTTCCTGCTTCTGATCATTGTCCAGTAATACCTGGATTAGAGAGAGAAAAAGAGGGCAAATCAGCAGGGTTCCTGCACTGATCACTGTCCAGTGATCCCTGGGTTAGAGAGAGAGAGAGAGGAAATCAGCCAGGGTTCCTGCTCCTGATCACTGTCCAGTGAGCCCTGGGTTAGAGAGAGAGAGAGGGGAAATCAGCCAGGATTCCTGCACTGATCACTGTGCAGTGATCCGTGGATTAGAAAGAGGGGAAATTAGCCAGGGTTCCTGCACTGATCACTGTGCAGTGATCCCTGGGTTAGAGAGAGGTAAAGAGGGGAAATCAGCCAGGGTTCCTGCTCCTGGTCACTTTCCAGGGATCCCTGGATTAGAAAGAGGGTAAATCAGCCAGGGTTCCTGATCCTGATCATTGTCCAGTGAATCCTGGGTTAGAGAGAGAGAAATAGAGGAAATCAGCCAGAGTTGCTGCTCTAGGTCACTGTCCAGTGATTCCTTGGTTAGAGAGAGTGGGAGAGGGGAAATCAGCCAGGGTTCTTGCTCCTGATCACTGTCCAGTAATACCTGGGTTAGTGAGAGAAAAAGAGGGGAAATCAGCCTGGGTTCCTGCACTAATCACTGACCAGTGATCCCTGGGTTAGAGAGAGAGAAAGAGGGGAAATCAGCCAGGGTTCCTGCTCCTGATCACTGTCCAGTGATCCATGGGTTAGAGTGGGAGAAAGAGGGGAAATCAGCCACGGTTCCTGCTCCTGATCACTGTCCAGGGATCCCTGGGTTAGAAACGGGGGAAATCAGCCAGGGTTCCTGATCCTGATCGTTGTCCGGTGCTCTCTGGGTTAGAGAGAGAGGGGAAATCAGCCAGGGTTCCTGCTTCTGATCATTGTCCAGTAATCCCTGCGTTAGAGAGAGATAAAGAGTGGAAATCAGCCAGGGTTCCTGCTCCTAATCACTGTCCAGTGATCTCTGGCTAAGGAGAGAGAAGGGAAACCAACCAGGGTTCCTGCTCCTGATCACTGTCCAGTGATCCCTTGGTTAGAGTGAGAGAGAGAGGTAATTTCAGCCCGATTTCCTACTGCTGATCACTGTCCAGTGATCTCTTGGTTAGAGCAAGAAAGAGAGGAAATCAGCCGGTGTTCCTGCTCCGGATCACTGTCCAGTGATACCGGTGTTAGAGAGAGAGAGAGAGAGGGGATATTCGCCAGGGTTCCTGTTCCTGATCACTGTCCAGTGATTCCTGGGTTAGAGAGACCGGGAGATGGGAAATCAGCCAGGGTTCCTGCTCCTGTTCACTGTCTAGTGATCCATAGGTTAGAGAGAGAGAGAGAGGGGTAATCATCCAGGGTTCCTGCTCCTGATCACTGTCCAGTGATCCATAGGTTTGAGAGAGAGAGAGAGAGAGAGGGGAAATCAGCCAGGGCTCCTGCTCCTGATCACGGTTCATAGATCCCTGGGTTAGTGAAACGGAGTGGGGAAATTAGCCGGAGTTCCTGCTCCTGATCATTGTCCAGTGATACCTGTGTTAGGGAGAGAGGGGAAATTAGCCAGGATTCCTGTTCCTGATCACGGTCCACTGATTCCTGGGTTAGAGAGAGAGAGAGAGAGAGAGGGGAAATCAGCCAGGGTACCTGCTCCTGATCACTGTTCATAGATCCCTGGGTTCGAGAGGGAGAGAGAGAGGGGAAATCAGCCAGGGTTCCTGCTCCTGATCACTGTCCAGTAATCCATTGGTTAGATAGAGAGGGAGAGGGGAAATCAGCCAGGGTTCCTGCTCCTGAACACTGTCCTGTGATCCATAGGTTAGAGAGAGAGGGGAAATCAGCCAGGGTTCCTGCTCCTGATCACGGTTCATAGATTCCTTGGTTTGGAGAGAGTTTGAGAGAGGAAATCAGCCAGGGTTCTTGCTCCTGATCACTGTCCATGGATCCCTGGGTTAGAAACAGGAGAAATCAGCCAGGGTTCCTGATCCTGATCATTGTCAAGTGAATCCTGGGTTAGAGAAAGAGAAAGAGAGGAAATCAGCCTGGGTTGCTGCTCCTGATCACTGTCCAGTGCTCTCTGGGTTAGAGAGAGAGAGGAGAAATCAGCCAGGGTTCCTTCTCCTGATCACTGTCCAGTAATCCATTAGTTAGAGAGGGAGTGAGAGGGGAAATCAGCCAGGGTTCCTGCTCCTGATCACTGTTCATAGATCCCTGGGTTGGAGAGAGAGAGAGTGGAAATCACCCAGGGTTCCTGCTGCTGATCACTGTCTAGTGATCCCTTGGTTAGAGAACGAGAGAGGGGAAATCAGCCAGGGTTCCTGCTCCTGATCACTGTCCAGTGATACCTGTTTTAGAGAGAGAGGGGAAATTAGCCAGGGTTCCTGCTCCTGATCAATGTCCAGTGATTCCTGGGTTAGAGAGAGTGAGAGACGGGAAATCAGCCAGGGTTCCTGCTCCCGATCACGGTTCATAGATTCCTTGGTTTGGAGAGAGAGAGAGAGAGAGGAAATCAGCCAGGGTTCTTGCTCCTGATCACTGTCCAGGGATCCCTGGGTTAGAAACCGGAGAAATCAGCCAGGGTTCCTGATCCTGATCATTGTCAAGTGAATCCTGGCTTAGAGAAAGAGAAAGAGAGGAAATCAGCCTGGGTTCCTGCTCATGATCACTGTCCAGTGATCGCTTGGTTAGAAAAAGAGAGAGGGGAAATCAGCCAGTGTTCCTGCTCCTGATCACTGTCCAGTGATACCTCTGTTAGAGAGAGAGGGGAAGTTCGCCAGGGTTCCTGCTCTTGATCACTGTCCAGTGATTCCTGGGTTAGAGAGAGAGAGAGAATGGAAATCAGCCAGGCTTCCTGCTCCTGATCACTGCCCAGTTATCCCTGGGTGAGAGAGAGAGAGAGAGGGGAAATCAGCCAGAGTTCCTGCGCCTGATCACTCTCCAGTGATCCCTGGGTTAGAGAGAGAGAGGGGAAATCAGTCAGTGTTCCTGCTCCTGACCACTGTCCTGTGATCCCTGGGTTAGAGAGAGAGAGGGGAAACAGCCTGGGTTCCTGCTGCTGATCAATGTCCATTGATCCCTGGGTGAGAGAGAGAGAGGGGAAATCAGCCAGAGTTCCTGCTCCTGATCACTGTCCAGTGATCCCTGGGTTAGACGCAGAGAGTGGAAATCAGCCAGAGTTCCAGCTCCTGATCACTGTCCAGTGAACCCTGGTTTAGAGAGAGAGAGGAAATCAGCCCGGTTTCCTGCTCCTGATCACTGTCTAGTGATCCCCGGGTTAGAGGGAGAGAGGAAATCAGCCAGGGTTCCATGTCCTGATCATTGTCCAGTAATCCCAAGGTTCGAGAGAGAGAGATTGGAAATCAGCCAGGATTCCTGCTCCTGATCACTGTCCAGTGATACCTGTGTTAGAGAGAGAGGGGAAATTCTCCAAGGTTCCTGTACCTGATCACTGTCCACTGATTCCTGGGTTCGAGATAGAGAGTGAGGGGAAATCAGCCAGGGTTCCTGCTCCTGATCACTGTCCAGTAATCCATTGGTTAGAGAGGGAGAGAGAGGGGAAATCAGCCAGGGTTCCTGCTCCTGATCACGGTTCATAGATCCCTGGGTTGGAGAGAGAGAGAGAGTGGAAATCAGCCAGGGTTCCTGCTCCTGATCACTGTCCAGTGATACCTGTTTTAGAGAGAGAGGGGAAATTAGCCAGGGTTCCTGCTCCTGATCAATGTCCAGTGATTCCTGGGTTAGAGAGAGTGGGAGAGGGGAAATCAGCCAGGGTTCCTGCTCCTGATCACGGTTCATAGATTCCTTGGTTTGGAGAGAGAGAGAGGAAATCAGCCAGGGTTCTTGCTCCTGATCACTGTGCAGGGATCCCTGGGTTAGAAACAGGAGAAATCAGCCAGGGTTCCTGATCCTGATCATTGTCAAGTGAATCCTGGCTTAGAGAAAGAGAAAGAGAGGAAATCAGCCTGGGTTCCTGCTCCTGCTCACTGTCCAGTGATCTCTTGGTTAGAGAAGGAGAGAGGGGAAATCAGCCAGGGTTCCTGCTCCTGATCACTGTCCAGTGATACCTCTGTTAGAGAGAGAGGGGTAGTTCGCCAGGGTTCCTGCTCCTGATCACTGTCCAGTGATTCTTGGGTTAGAGAGAGAGAGAGAATGGAAATCAGCCAGGCTTCCTGCGCCTGATCACTCTCCAGTGATCCCTGGGTTAGAGAGAGAGAGGGGAAATCAGTCAGTGTTCCTGCTCCTGACCACTGTTCTGTGATCCCTGCGTTAGAGTGAGAGAGGGGAAAGCAGCCTGGGTTCCTGCTGCTGATCAATGTCCATTGATCCCTGGGTGAGAGAGAGAGAGGGGAAATCAGCCAGAGTTCCTGCTCCTGATTACTGTCCAGTGATCCCTGGGTTAGACGCAGAGAGTGGAAATCAGCCAGAGTTCCAGCTCCTGATCACTGTCCAGTGAACCCTGGTTTAGAGAGAGAGAGGAAATCAGCCCGGTTTCCTGCTCCTGATCACTGTCTTGTGATCCCCGGGTTAGAGGGAGAGAGGAAATCAGCCAGGGTTCCAGGTCCTGATCATTGTCCAGTGATCCCTGGGTTTGAGAGAGGGAGAGGGGAGAAATGAGACAGGGTTCCTGCTCCTGATCACTGTCCACTGATTCCTGGGTTAGAGATAGAGAGAGAGGGGAAATCAGCCAGGGTTCCTGCTCCTGATCACTGTCCAATGATTCCTCGGTTAGAGAGAGAGCGAGAGATTGGAAATCAGCCAGTGTTCCTGCTCCTGATCACGGTTCATAGATCTCTGGGTTGGAGAGAGAGTGAGAGTGGAAATCAGCCGGGGTTCCTGCTCCTGATCACTGTCCAGTGATCCCTTGGTTAGAGAAAGAGAGAGGGGAAATCAGCCAGCGTTCCTGCTCCTGATCACCGTCCAGTGATAGCTGTTTTAGATGAGAGGGGAAATTAGCCAGGGTTACTGCTCCTGATCCATGTCCAGTGATTCCTGGGTTAGAGAGAGAGAGAGAGAGAGAGAGGGGAAATCAGCCAGGGTTCCTGCTCCTGATCACGGTTCATAGGTCCCTGGGTTGGAGAGAGACAGAGAGAGGAAATCAGCCAGAGTTGCTGCTCCTGGTCACTGTCCAGTGATTCCTGGATTAGAGAGAGTGGGAGAGGAGAAATCAGCCAGGGTTCCTGCTCCTGATCACTGTCCAGTAATACCTGGGTTAGAGAGAGAAAAAGAGGGGAAATCAGCCTGGGTTCCTGCAGTGAATACTGACCAGTGACCCCTGGGTTAGAGAGAGAGAAAGAGGGGAAATCAGCCAGGGTTCCTGCTCCTGATCACTGTCCAGTGATCCATGGGTTAGAGAGAGAGAAAAAGGGGAAATCAGCCACGGTACCTGCTCCTGATCACTGTCCAGGGATCCCTGGGTTAGAAACGGGGGAAATCAGCCAGGGTTCCTGATCCTGGTCATTGTCCGGTGCTCTCTGGGTTTGAGAGAGAGAGGGGAAATCAGCAGGGTTCATGCTTCTGATCATTGTCCAGTAATCCCTGGGTTAGAGAGAGATAAAGAGTGGAAATCAGCCAGGGCTCCTGCTCCTAATCACTGTCCAGTGATCTCTGGCTTAGGAGAGAGAAGGGAAACCAACCAGGGTTCCGGCTCCTGATCACTGTCCAGTGATCCCTGGGTTAGAGTGAGAGAGAGAGGTGATATCAGCCCGATTTCCTACTGCTGATCACTGTCCAGTGATCTCTTAGTTAGAGCAAGAAAGAGGGGAAATTCGCCAGGGTTCCTGCTCCTGATCACTGTCCAGTGATTCCTGGGTTAGAGAGAGTGGGAGATGGGAAATCAGCCAGGGTTCCTGCTCCTGTTCACTGTCCAGTGATCCATAGGTTAGAGAGAGAGAGAGAGAGAGGGGAAATCAGCCAGGGCTCCTGCTCCTGATCACGGTTCATAGATCCCTGGGTTAGAGAAACGGAGAGGGGAAATCAGCCGGAGTTCCTGCTCCTGATCACTGTCCAGTAATCCATTGGTAGATAGAGAGGGAGACGGGAAATCAGCCAGCGTTCCTGCTCCTGAACACTGTCCTGTGATCAATAGATTAGAGAGAGAGAGAGAGGGGAAATCAGCCAGGGTTCCTGCTCCTGATCACGGTTCATAGATTCGTTTGTTTGGAGAGAGAGAGAGAAAGGAAATCAGCCAGGGTTCTTGCTCCTGATCACTGTCCAGGGATCCCTGGGTTAGAAACAGGAGAAATCAGCCAGGGTTCCTGATCCTGATCATTGTCCGGTGAATCCTGGGTTAGAGAGAGAGAGAGGGGAAATCAGCCTGGGTTCCTGCTCCTGATCACTCTCCAGTGATCCCTGGGTTAGAGAGAGAGAGGGGAAATCAGTCAGTGTTCCTGCTCCTGACCACTGTCCTGTGATCCCTGGGTTAGAGAGAGAGAGGGGAAAGCAGCCTGGGTTTCTGCTGCTGATCAATGTCCATTGATCCCTGGGTGAGAGAGAGAGAGAGGAAATCAGCCAGAGTTCCTGCTCCTGATCACTGTTCAGTGAACCCTGGTTTAGAGAGAGAGAGGAAATCAGCCCGGTTTCCTGCTCCTGATCACTGTCTAGTGATCCCCGGGTTAGAGGGAGAAAGGAAATCAGCCAGGGTTCCATGTCCTGAGCATTGTCCAGTAATCCCAAGGTTCGAGAGAGAGAGAATGGAAATCAGCCAGGATTCCTGCTCCTGATCACTGTCCAGTGATACCTGTGTTAGAGAGAGAGAGAGAGTGGAAATCAGCCAGGGTTCCTGCTCCTGATCACTGTCCAATGATTCCTCGGTTAGAGAGAGAGCGAGAGATCGGAAATCAGCCAGGGTTCCTGCTCCTGATCACGGTTCATAGATACCTGGGTTGGAGAGAGAGAGAGTGGAAATCAGCCAGGGTTCCTGCTCCTGATCACTGTCCAGTGATCCCTTGGTTAGATAAAGAGAGAGGGGAAATCAACCAGCGTTCCTGCTCCTGATCACTGTCCAGTGATAGCTGTTTTAGAGAGACAGGGGATATTAGCCAGGGTTACTGCTCCTGATCCCTGTCCAGTGATTCCTGGGTTAGAGAGAGAGAGAGAGAGAGAGGGGAAAATCAGCCAGGGTTCCTGCTCCTGATCACTGTCCAGTGATCCATAGATTAGAGAGAGCGAGAGAGAGAGAGGGGAAATCAGCCAGGGTTCCTGCTCCTGATCACGGTTCATAGATCCCTGGGTTGGAGAGAGAGAGAGAGAGGAAATCAGCCAGGGTTCCTGCTCCTGATCACTGTCCAGTAATCCCTGGGTTAGAGAGAGAGAGGGGAAATCAGCCTGGGTTCCTTCTCCTGATCACTGTGCAGTGATCCCTGGGTTAGAGAGAGAGAGAGGGGGGAAATCAGCCAGGATTCCTGCACTGATCACTGTCCAGCGATTCATGGGTTAGAAACAGGGGAAATCAGCCAGGGTTCCTGATACTTATCACTGTCCAGTGATCCCGGGGTTAGCGAGAGAAAGAGAGAGGGGAAATCAGCCAGGATTCTGGCTCCTGATCACTGTCCAGTGATCCCTGGGTTAGAGGGAGAGAGAGGGGAAATCAACCAGGGTTCCTGCTCCTGATCACTGTCCAGTGATTCCTGGGTTAGAGAGAGGGAGAGGGGGGAAATCTGACAGGTTTCCTGCTCCTGATCACTGTCCAGTGATCCCTTGGTTAGAGAAAGAGAGAGGGGAAATCAGCTAGGGTTCCTGCTCCTGATGACTGTCCAGAGATTCCTGGGTTAGAGAGAGTGAGAGAGGGGAAATCAGCCAGGGTTCCTGTTGTTGATCACGGTTCATAGATCCCTGGGTTGGAGAGAGTGAGAGAGAGGAAATCAGCCAAGGTTCCTGCTCCTGATCACTGTGCAGTGATCCCTGTGTTAGAGAGAGAGAAAGAGGGGAAATCAGCCAGGGTTCCTGCTCCTGATCACTGTCCAGGGATCCATGGGTTAGAAACAGGGGAAATCAGCCAGGGTTCCTGATCCTGATCATTGTCCATTGAATCCTGGGTTAGGGAGAGAGACAGAGAGGAAATCAGCCAAGGTTCCTGCTCTTGATCACTGCCCAGTGCTCTCTGGGTTGGAGAGAGTGAGGCGAAATCAGCCAGGGTACCTGCTCCTAATCACTGTCCAGTGATCTCTGGGTTAGAGAGAGAGAGGGGAAACCAGCCTGCGTTACTGCTCCTGATCACTTTCCAGTGATCCCTGGGTAAGAGAGAGAGAGAGAGAGAGGGGAAATCAGCACGATTTCCTGCTTCTGATCACTGTCCATTGATCCCTTGATTTGAGAATGAGAGCGGATATCAGCCAGTGTTCCTGCTCCTGATCACTGTCCAGTGATCCCTGGGTTAGAGAGAGAGAGAGAGAGAGAGAGAGAGAGAGGGAAAATTAGCCCTGGTTCCTGCTCCTGATCAATGTCTAGTTATCCATAGGTTAGAGAGAGAGTGGAAATCAGGCAGGGTTGCTGCTCCTGATCACTGTCCAGTGATCCCTGGCTTAGAGAGAGAGGGGAAATCAGGGTGGGTTACTACTCCTGATCACTGTGCAGTGATCCATGGGTTGGAGAGAGAGAATGAGGGGAAATCAGCCAGGGTTCCTGCTCCTGATCACTGTCCAGGGATTCATGGGTTAGATACAGGGTAAATAGCCATGGTTCCTGATCCTCATCACTGTCCAGTGATCCCTAGGTTAGAGAGAGAGAGAGAGCGGAAATCAGTCAGGTTACTGCTCCTCATCACTGCCCAGTGATCCCTGGGTTAGGGAGAGAGGGGAAATCAGCCAGGTTTCCTGCTCCTGATCACTCTCCAGCGATCCCTTGGTTAGAGAGAGAGAGAGAGGGGGGAAATCAGGCTGGATTACTACTCCTGATCACTGTCCAATGATCCCTGGGTTATAGAGTGAGAGAGTGGAAATCAGCGAGGGTTCCTGCTCCTGATCACTGTCCAGTAATCCCTGGATTAGAAAGAGAGAGGCGAAATCAGCCAGGTTTCATTCAGGGATCATTGCTCAGTGATCCCTGGATTAGAGAGAGAGGAAATCAGCCCTGCTTCCTGCTCCTAATCACTATCCAGTGTTCCCCGGGTTGGAGTGAGAGAGGAAATCAGCCAAGGTACCAGGTCCTGATCACTGTCCAGTGAACCCTGGGTTAGGGAGGGAGAGGAAATCAGCCCTGTTTCCTGCTCCTGATCACTGTCCAGTGATCCCCGAGTTAGAGGGAGAGAGGAAATCAGCCAGGGTTCCTGGTCCTGATCACTGTACAGTGATCCCTGGGTTAGAGAGAGGGAGAGGGGTGAAATCTGACAGGTTTCCTGCTCCTGATCACTGTCCAGTGATCCCTTGGTTAGAGAGAGAGAAAGAGGGGAAATCAGCCAGAGTTCCTGCTCCTGATCACTGTCCAGTGATCCCTGGGTTAGACGCAGAGAGGGGAAATCAGCCAGAGTTCCCGCTCCTGATCACTGTCCATTGAACCCTGGGTTAGAGAGAGAGAGGACATCAGCCCGGTTTCCTGCTCCTGATCACTGTCTAGTGATCCCCGGGTTAGAGGGAGAGAGGAAATCAGCCAGGGTTCCAGGTCCTGATCATTGTCCAGTGATCCCTGGGTTAGAGAGAGGGAGAGAGGGGAAATGAGACAGGGTTCCTGCTCCTGATCACTGTCCACTGATTCCTGGGTTAGAGATAGAGAGAGAGGGGAAATCAGCCAGGGTTTCTGCTCTTGATCACTGTCCAATGATTCCTCGGTTAGAGAGAGAGCGAGAGATTGGAAATCAGCCAGTGTTCCTGCTCCTGATCACGGTTCATAGATCTCTGAGTTGGAGATAGAGTGAGAGTGGAAATCAGCCAGGGTTCCTGCTCCTGATCACTGTCCAGTGATCCCTTGGTTAGAGAAAGAGAGAGGGGAAATCAGCCAGCGTTCCTGCTCCTGATCACTGTCCAGTGATAGCTGTTTTAGAGAGAGAGGGGAAATTAGCCAGGATTACTGCTCCTGATCCATGTCCAGTGATTCTTGGGTTAGAGAGAGAGAGAGAGAGAGAGGGGAAATCAGCCAGGGTTCCTGCTGCTGATCACTGTGCAGTGATCCATAGATTAGAGAGGGCGAGAGAGAGAGAGGGGAAATCAGCCAGGGTTCCTGCTCCTGATCACGGTTCATAGATCCCTGGGTTGGAGAGAGAGAGAGAGAGGAAATCAGCCAGAGTTGCTGCTCCTGGTCACTGTCCAGTGATTCCTGGATTAGAGAGAGTGGGAGAGGGGAAATCAGCCAGGGTTCCTGCTCCTGATCACTGTCCAGTAATACCTGGGTTAGAGAGAGAAAAAGAGGGGAAATCAGCCTGGGTTCCTGCAGTGAATACTGACCAGTGATCCCTGGGTTAGAGAGAGAGAAAGAGGGGAAATCAGCCAGGGTTCCTGCTCCTGATCACTGTCCAGTGATCCATGGGTTAGAGAGAGAGAAAAAGGGGAAATCAGCCACGGTACCTGCTCCTGATCACTGTCCAGGGATCCCTGGGTTAGAAACGTGGTAAATCAGCCAGGGTTCCTGATCCTGATCATTGTCCGGTGCTCTCTGGGTTAGAGAGAGAGAGGGGAAATCAGCCAGGGTTCATGCTTCTGATCATTGTCCAGTAATCCCTGGGTTAGAGAGAGATAAAGAGTGGAAATCAGCCAGGGCTCCTGCTCCTAATCACTGTCCAGTGATCTCTGGCTTAGGAGAGAGAAGGGAAACCAACCGGGGTTCCGGCTCCTGATCACTGTCCAGTGATCCCTGGGTTAGAGTGAGAGAGAGAGGTGATATCAGCCCGATTTCCTACTGCTGATCACTGTCCAGTGATCTCTTAGTTAGAACAAGAAAGAGGGGAAATCAGCCAGTGTTCCTGCTCCTGATCACTGTCTAGTGATACTGGTGTTAGAGAGAGAGAGAGAGAGAGAGGGGAAATTCGCCAGGGTTCCTGCTCCTGATCACTGTCCAGTGATTCCTGGGTTAGAGAGAGTGGGAGATGGGAAATCAGCCAGGGTTCCTGCTCCTGTTCACTGTCCAGTGATCCATAGGTTAGAGAGAGAGAGAGAGAGAGAGAGGGGAAATCAGCCAGGGCTCCTGCTCCTGATCACGGTTCATAGATCCCTGGGTTAGAGAATCGGAGAGGGGAAATCAGCCGGAGTTCCTGCTCCTGATCACTGTCCAGTGATACCTGTGTTAGGGAGAGAGGGGAAATTAGCCAGGATTCCTGTTCCTGATCACTGTCAACTGATTCCTGGGTTAGAGAGAGGGAGAGGGGGGAAATCAGCCAGGGTTCCTGCTCCTGATCACTGTCCAGTGATCCCCGAGTTAGAGAGAGGGAGAGGGGGGAAATCAGCCAGGGTTCCTGCTCCTGATCACTGTCCAGTGATCACTGGGTTAGAGAGAGAGGGGAAATCAGCCAGGGTTCCAGCTCCTCATCACTGTCCAGTGATCCATAGGTTAGAGAGAGAGAGAGAGCTGAAATCAGCCAGGGTTCCTGCTCCTGATCACTGTCCAGTGATCACTGGGTTAGAGAGAGAGAGAGGGGAAATCAGGCTGTATTACTACTCCTGGTCACTGTTCAGTTATCCCTGGGTTATTGAGTGAGAGAGTGGAAATCAGCGAGGGTTCCTGCTCCTGATCACTGTCCAGTAATCCCTGCATTAGAAAGAGAAAGGCAAAATCAGCCAGGTTTCATTCAGGGATCATTGCCCAGTGATCCCTGGATTAGAGAGAGAGAGAGAGAGCGAGAGGGGAAATCAGCCAGGGTTCCAGCTCCTGATCACTGTCCAGTGAACCCTGGGTTAGAGAGAGAGAGGAAATCAGCCCGGCCTCCTGCACCTGATCACTGTCCAGTGATCCCCGAGTTAGAGGTAGAGAGGAAATCAGCCAGGGTTCCAGGCCCTGATCACTGTCTAGTGATCCCTGGGTTAGAGAGAGAGGGAGAGAGGAGAAATCTGACAGGTTTCCTGCTCCTGATCACTGTCCAGTGATCCCTTGGTTAGAGAGAGTGAGAGAGGGGAAATCAGACGGGGTTCCTGCTCCTGATCGCTGTCCAGTGATCCCTGGGTTAGAGAGAGTGAGAGGGGAAATCAGCCCGATTTCCTGCTCTTGATCACTGTCCAGTGATCCCCGGGTTAGGGAGAGGGAAAGTGGGGAAATCAGACAGGGTTCCTGCTCCTGATAACTTTCCAGTGATCCAAAGGTTAGAGAGAGAGAGAGAGAGGGGAAATCAGCCAGGGATCCAGCTCCTGATCACAGTCCAGTGATCCCTTGGTTAGTGAAAGGGAGAGGGGTTATCAGCCAGGGTTCCTGCTCCTGATCACTGTCCAGTGATACCTGTGTTAGAGAGAGAGGGGAAATCAGCCAGGGTTCCTGCTCCTGATCACTGTCCAGTGATGCATAGGTTAGAGAGAGAGAGAGAGAGAGAGAGAGGGGAAATCAGCCAGGGTTCCTGCTCCTGATCACTTTTCATAGATCCCTGGGTTGGAGAGAGAGAGAGAGAGAGAGGAAATCAGCCAGGGTTCCTGCTCCTGATGACTGTCCAGTGATCCCTGGGTTAGAGAGAGAGAGAGAGGGGAAATCTGCCAGTGTTCCTGCTCCTGATCACTGTCCAGTGATCTCTGGGTTAGAGAGAGAGAGAGGGGAAATCAGACAGGGTTCCTGCTCCTGATAACTTTCCAGTGATCCAAATGTTAGAGAGAGAGAGAGAGGGGAAATCAGCCAGGGATCCAGCTCCTGATCACTGTCCAGTGATCCCAAGGTTAGAGAGAGAGAGAGGGGAAATCAGCCAGGTTTCCTGCTCCTGATCACTGTCCAGTGATCCCTTGTTTAGAGAAAGAGAGAGGGGAAATCAGCCAGGGTTCCTGCTCCTGATCGCTATCCAGTGATACCTGTTTTTGAGAGAGAGGGCAAATTAGCCAGGTTTCCTGCTCCTGATCACTGTCCAGTTATTCCATGGGTTAGAGAGAGAGAGAGGGGAAATCAGCCAGGCTTCCTGCTCCTGATCACTGTCCAGTGATCCATAGGTTAGGGAGAGAGATGGGAAATCAGCCAGAGTTCCTGCTCCTGAACAGTGTGCAGTGATCCCTGGGTTAGAGAGAGAGAATAGGGGAAATCAGCCATGATTCCTCATCCTGATCACTGTCCAGGGATCCCCGGGTTCGAAACAGGGGAAATCAGCAGGGCTCCTGATCCTGATCATTGTCCAGTGAATCCTGTGTTAGAGAGAGAGAAAGAGAGGAAATCAGTCAGGGTTCCTGCTCCTGATCACTGTCCAGTGCTCTCTGCGTTAGAGAGAGAAAGGGGAAATCAGCCAAGGTTCCTGCTCCTGATCATTGTCCAGTAATCCCTGGGTTAGAGAGAGAGAAAGAGGGGAAATCAGCCAGGGTTCCTGCTCCTAATCACTGTTCAGTGATCTCTGGGTTAGACAGAGAGAGGGGAAACCAGCCAGGGTTCCGGCTCTTGATCACTGTCCAGTGATCCCTGGGTTGGAGAGAGAGAGAGAGAGAGGGGAAATCAGCCCGATTTCCTGCTGCTGAACACTGTCCAGTGACCTCTTGGTTAGAGAAAGCGAGAGGGGAAATCAGCCAGTGTTCCTGCTCCTGATCACTGTCCAGTGATACCTGTGTTAGAGAGAGAGGGGAAATTGGCCCGGTTTCCTGCTCCTTATCACTGTCCAGTGATTCCTGGGTTAGAGAGAGTGGGAGAGGGGAAAGCAGCCAGGGTTCCTGCTCCTGATCACTGTACATAGATCAGTGGGTTACAGGTTGAGAGGAAATCAGCCAGGGTTCCTGCTCCTGAACAGTATTCAGCGATCCCTGGGTTAGAGAGATAGAGAGAGAATGGAAATCAGCCAGGGTTCCTGCTGCTTGTCACTCTCCAGTGATCCCTGGGTTTGAGAGAGAGAGGGGAAATCAGCTAGGGGTCATGTTCCTGATCACTGTCCAGTGATCCCTGGGTTAGAGAGAGAAAGGGAAATCACCCACAGTTCCTGCTCCTGTTCACTGTCCAGTGATCTCTAGGTTGGACAGAGAGGGGGGAAATGAGCCAGGGTTCCTGCTCCTGATCACTGTCCAGTGATCCCTGGGTTAGAGAGAGCGAAAGAGAGGAAATCAGCCAGGGTTCCTGCTCATGATAACTGTCCAGTGCTCTCTGGGTTAGAGAGAGAGAAAGAGGGGAAATCAGTCAGGGTTCCTGCTCCTAATCACTGTCCAGTGATTTCTGGGTTAGAGAGAGAGAGAGGGGAAACCAGCCAGGGTTACTGCTCCTGATCACTGTCCAGAGATCCCTGGGTTAGAGAGAGTGAGAGGGGAAATCAGCCCGATTTCCTGCTTTTGATCACTGTCCAGTGATCCCCGGGTTAGAGAGAGTGAAAGTGGGGATATCAGACAGTGTTCCTGCTCCTGATAACTTTCCAGTGATCCAAATGTTAGAGAGAGAAAGAGAGGGGAAATCACCCAGGGATCCAGCTCCTGATCACTGTCCAGTGATCCCTTGGTTAGTGAAAGGGAGAGGGGATATCAGCCAGGGTTCCTGCTCCTGATCACTGTCCAGTGATGCATAGGTTAGAGAGAGAGAGAGAGGGGAAATCAGCCAGGGTTTCTGCTCCTGATCACTGTCCAGTGATCCCTGGGTTAGAGAGAGAGAGAGAGGGGACATCAGCCACAGAGAGAGAAAGAGAGGATATCAGTCACGGTTCCTGCTCCTGATCACTGTCCAGTGATCTCTGGGTTAGAGAGAGAGAGAGGGGAAATCAGACAGGGTTCCTGCTCCTGTTAACTTTCCAGTGTTCTAGGGTTAGAGAGAGAGAGGTAAAATCGGCCAGGGTTCCTGCTGCTGATCATTGTCCAGCAATCCCTGGGTTAGAGACAAAGAAAGAGGGGAAATCAGCCCGAGTTCCTGCTCCTGATCACTGGCCAGTGATTCCTGTGTTAGAGAGAGAGTGGGGAAATCAGCCAGGGTTTCTGCTCCTGATCACTGCCCAGTGATCTCTTGATCAGAGAGAGAGAGATAGGGGAAATCAGCCAGGGTTCCTGCGCCTGATCACTGTCCAGTGATCCCTAGATTAGAGAGAGAGACGGGAAATCAGTCAGGGTTCCTGCTCCTGACCACTGTCCAGTGATCCCGGGGTTTGAGAGAGGTTGAGGAGGGTTAAATCAGACAGGTTTCCTGCTCCTGATCACTGTCCAGTGATCCCAAGTTTAGAGAGAGAGAGAGAGGGGAAACCAGCCAGGGTTGCTGCTCCTGATCAGTGTCCAGTGATCCCTGGGTTAGAGAGAGAGAGAGGGGAAATCAGCCCGATTTCCTGCTTCTGATCACTCTCCAGTGATCCATTGTTTAGAGAAAGAGAGGGGGGAAATCAGCCAGGGTTACTGCTCCTGATCATTGTCCAGTGATCCCTGGGTTAGAGAGAGAGAGGGGGGAAATCAGCCAGGGTTCCTGCTCCTGATTACTGCCCAGTGATCCCTTGGTCAGAGAGAGAGAGATAGGGGAAATCAGTCAGGGTTCCTGCTCCTGACCACTGTCCAGTGATCCCTGGGTTAGAGAGAGGGTGAGGGGGGGAAATCAGACAGGTTTCCTGCTCCTGATCACTGTCCAGTTATCCCAAGGTTAGAGAGAGAGAGAGGGGAAATCAGCCAGGGTTCCTGCTCCTGATCACTGTCCAGTGATCCCTTGGTTAGAGAAAGAGAGAGGGGAAATCAGCCAGGGTTCCTGCTCCTGATCACTGTCCAGTGATACCTGTTTTAGAGAGAGAGGGCAAATTAGCCAGTTTTCCTGCTCCTGATCACTGTCCAGTGATTCCTGGGTTAGAGAGAGAGAGGGGAAAATCAGCCAGGGTTCCTGCTCCTGATCACTGTCCAGTGATCCATAGGTTAGAGAGAGAGATGGGAAATCAGCCAGGGTTCCTGCTCCTGATCACTGTGCAATGATCCCTGGGTTAGAGAGAGAGAAAGAGTGGAAATCAGCCATGATTCCTGCTCCTGATCACTGTCCAGGGATCCCCGGGTTTGAAACTGGGGAAATCAGCCAGTGTTCCTGCTCCTGATCATTGTCTAGTGAATCCTGTGTTAGTGAGAGAGAAAGAGAGGAAATCAGCCAGGGTTCCTGCTCCTGATCACTGTCCAGTGCTCTCTGCGTTAGAGAGAGAAAGGGGAAATAAGCCAGGGTTCCTGATCCTGATCTTTGTCCAGTAATCCCTGGGTTAGAGAGACAGAAAGAGGGGAAATCAGCCAGGGTTCCTGCTCCTAATCACTGTCCAGTGATCTCTGGGTTAGAGCGAGAGAGGGGAAACCAGCCAGGTTTCCGGCTCCTGATCACTGTCCAGTGATCCCTGGGTTGGAGAGAGAGAGAGAGCGGGGAATTCAGCCCGATTTCCTGCTGCTGAACACTGTCCAGTGACCTCTTGGTTAGAGAAAGCGAGAGGGGAAATCAGCCAGTGTTCCTGCTCCTGATCACTGTCCAGTGATACCTGTGTTAGAGAGAGAGGGGAAATTGGCCAGGGTTCCTGCTCCTGATCACTGTTCAGTGATTCCTGGGTTAGAGTGAGTGGGAGAGGGGAAATCAGCCAGGGTTCCTGCTCCTGATCACTGTTCATAGATCACTGGGTTACAGAGAGAGAGGAAATCAGCCAGGGTTCCTGTTCCTGATCACTGTCCAGTGATCCCTGGGTTAGAGAGAGGGAAAATCAGCCAGGGTTCCTGCTCCTGATCACTGTCCAGTGATGCATAGGTTAGAGAGAGAGTGGAAATCAGCCAGGGTCCTGCTCCTGATCACTGTCCAGTGATTCCTGCGTTAGAGAGAGAGAGAGGGGAAATCTGCAAGAGTTCCTGCTCCTGTTCACTGTCCAGTGATTCGTGGGTCACAGAGAGAGAGGTTGGGGGGGGAATTGAGCCAGGGTTCCTGCTCCTGATCACTGCCCAGTGATCCTGGGCTAGGGAGAGAGAGAGATAGAGGTGAAATCAGCCAGAGTTCCTGCTGCTGATCACTGTCCAGTGATCCCTTGGGTAGAGAGAAAGAGGCGAAATCAGCCAGAGATCCTGGTCCTGATCACTGTCCAGTGATCCCTGGGTTAGAGAGAGAGAGGAAATCAGCCACATTTCCTGCTCCTGATTACTATCCAGTGATTCCCAGGTTTCAGGGTGTTAGAGGATATCAGCCAGGGTTGCAGCTCCTGATCACTGTCCAGTGAACCATGGATTTGATAGAGAGAGAGAGAGGAAATTAGCCAGTGTTCCTGCTCCTGATCACTGTCCAGTGATGTCTGGGGTGGAGAGAGAGGGGGGAAATCAGTCAGGGATCCTGCTCCTGAACACTGTCCAGCAATCCCTGGGTTAGAGAGAGAGAAGCGGGGGAAATCAGCCAGGGATCGTGCTTCTGATCACTGTCCAGTGATCCCCGGGTAAGAGAGAGAAAAGGCGGGGGAAATAAGCCAGGGACCCTGCTCCTGATCACTGTCCTGTGATCCCTGGGTTAGAGAGAGAGAGGCAAAATTAGCCAGGGTTCCTGCTGCTGTTCACTGTCCAGTGATGCCTGGGTTAGAGAGAGAGAGGGTGGGGGGGGAAATCAGCCAAGGTTCCTGCCCCTGATCACTGCCCAGTGATCCCCAGGTTAGAGGGAGATACAGGATATCAACCAGGGTTGCAGCTCCTGATCACTGTCCATTTATCCCTGGGTTTGAGAGAGAGACAGAGAGGAAATTAGCCAGGGTTCCTGCTGCTGATCAATGTCCAGTGATGCCTGGGTTAGAGAGAGAGAGGGTGAATCAGCCAGGGATCCTGCCCCTGATCACTGTCCAGTGATCTCTGGGTTAGAGAGAGAGAGGGAGGGGAAATCAGCCAGGGTTCCAGCTCCTGATCACTGTCCAGTGATCCCTGGGTTAGAGAGAGAGAGGGGAGAAATCAGCCAGGGTTCCTGCTCCAGTTAACTGTCCAGTGATCTCTGGGTTAGAGAGAGAGAGGGGGAATCAGCCAGGATTCCTGCTCCTGATCACTATCCAATGATCCCTGGGTTAGGCAGAGTGAGAGCGGAAATCAGTCAGGGTTCCTGCTCCTTATCACTGTCCAGTGATGTTTGGGTTAGAGACAGTACGGTTGAATCAGCCAGGGATCCTGCTCCTTATCACTGTCCAGTGATCCCTGGGTTAGAGAGAGAGGGGGGGGTGGAAATCAGCCAGGGTTCCTGCTCCTGATCACTGCCCAGTGATCCCCGGGTTAGAGAGAGAGTGAGAGAGAGTGAGGTAATGAGCCAGGGTTCCTGCTCCTGATCGCTGTCCAGTGATTCCTGGGTTAGATAGTGAAAGAGGGTATATCAGCCAGGGTTCCTGTACCTGATCACTGTCCAGTGATCCCTGGGTTAGAGAGAGAGAGGGGAAATCAGCCAGGGTTCCTTCTACTGATCACTGTCCAGTGATCCCCAGATTACAGAGAGAGACGTGAAATCAGGCAGTGTTCCTGCTCCTGATCACTTCCAGTGATCCCTGGGTTAGAGGGAAAGACAGGTGGGAAATGAGCCAGGGTTCCTGCTCCTCATCGGTGTCCAGTGATCCCTGGGTTAGGGAGAGTGAGAGGGTAAATTAGCTCGGCTTCCTGCTCCTGTTCATTGTCCCGTGATCCCTCGGTTAGAAAGAGAGACAGAGGGGAAATCGGCCAGGGTTCCTGCTCCTGATCACTGTCCTGTGATCCCCGGTTTAGAGAGAGAGAGAGAGGAAATGAGCCAGGGTTCCTGCTCCTGATCACTGTCCAGTGATCTCTGGGTTAGAGAAAGAGAGAGGGGAAATCAGCCAGCGTTCCTGCTCCTGATCACTGTCCAGTGATGTTTGGGTTAGAGAGAGAGAGGGTGAATCAGCCAGGATTCCTGCTCCTGATCACTATCCAATGATCCCTGGGTTAGGCAGAGTGAGAGCGGAAATCAGTCAGGGTTCCTGCTCCTTATCACTGTCCAGTGATGTTTGGGTTAGAGACAGTACGGTTGAATCAGCCAGGGATCCTGCTCCTTATCACTGTCCAGTGATCCCTGGGTTAGAGAGAGAGGGGGGGGTGGAAATCAGCCAGGGTTCCTGCTCCTGATCACTGCCCAGTGATCCCCGGGTTAGAGAGAGAGTGAGAGAGAGTGAGGTAATGAGCCAGGGTTCCTGCTCCTGATCGCTGTCCAGTGATTCCTGGGTTAGATAGTGAAAGAGGGTATATCAGCCAGGGTTCCTGTACCTGATCACTGTCCAGTGATCCCTGGGTTAGAGAGAGAGAGGGGAAATCAGCCAGGGTTCCTTCTACTGATCACTGTCCAGTGATCCCCAGATTACAGAGAGAGACGTGAAATCAGGCAGTGTTCCTGCTCCTGATCACTTCCAGTGATCCCTGGGTTAGAGGGAAAGACAGGTGGGAAATGAGCCAGGGTTCCTGCTCCTCATCGGTGTCCAGTGATCCCTGGGTTAGGGAGAGTGAGAGGGTAAATTAGCTCGGCTTCCTGCTCCTGTTCATTGTCCCGTGATCCCTCGGTTAGAAAGAGAGACAGAGGGGAAATCGGCCAGGGTTCCTGCTCCTGATCACTGTCCTGTGATCCCCGGTTTAGAGAGAGAGAGAGAGGAAATGAGCCAGGGTTCCTGCTCCTGATCACTGTCCAGTGATCTCTGGGTTAGAGAAAGAGAGAGGGGAAATCAGCCAGCGTTCCTGCTCCTGATCACTGTCCAGTGATGTTTGGGTTAGAGAGAGAGAGGGTGAATCAGCCAGGGATCCTGCCCCTGATCACTGTCCAGTGATCCCTGGGTTAGAGAGAGAGAGAGGGACGGGAAATCAGCCAGGGTTCCTGCTCCTGATCACTGTCCAGTGATGTTTGGGTTAGAGAGAGAGAGGGTGAATCAGCCAGGGATCCTGCCCCTGATCACTGTCCAGTAATCCCTGGGTTAGAGAGAGAGAGGGCGGAAATCAGCCAGGGTTGCTGCTCCTGACGACTGTCCAGTGATCCCTGGTTTAGAGAGAGAGAGTGGAAATCTGCCAGGGTTCCTGCTCCAGATCACTGTCCAGTGTTCCCCGGGTTAGAGGGAGAGAGGAAATCAGCCATGGATCCAGATCCTGATCATTGCCCAGTGATCCCTGGATTAGAGAGCGAGAGAGAGAGAGGGGAAATCAGCCAGTGTTCCTGCTCCTGATCACTGTCCAGTGATCCCTGGGTTAGAGAGAGAGAGAGAGGGATATCAGCCACGGTTCCTGCTCCTGATCACTGTCCAGGATCCCTGGGTTAGAAAAAGGGGAAATCAGCCAGGGTTCCTTATCCTGATCATTGTCCAGTGAGTCCTGGGTTAGAGAGAGAGAAAGAGCGGGAATAAGCCATATTTCCAGCTCCTGATCACTGTCCAGTGCTCTCTGGGTTAGAGAGAGAGAGGGGAAATCAGCCATCGGTCCTGCTCCTGATCATTGTCCAGTAATCCCTGGGTTAGAGAGAGAGAAAGAGGGGAAATCATCCAGGGTTCCTGCTCCTGATCACTGTCTAGTGATCTCTGGGTTAGAGAGACAGAGGGGAAACCAGCCAGGGTTCCTGCTCCTGATCACTGTTCAGTGATCCCTGGTCTACGGAGAGAGAGAGAGGCGAAATCAGCCAGAATTCCTGCTGCTGATCACTGTCAAGTGATCCCTTGGTTAGAGAAAGTGAGATGGGAAATCAGCCAGTGTTCCTGCTCCTGATCACTGACCAGGTAGTCCTAGGATAGAAACAGGGGAAATAAGCCAGGGTTCTTGATCCTCATCATTGTCCAGTGAATCCTGGGTTAGATAGAGAGGAAGAGGGGATATGAGCCAGGGTTCCTGCTCCTGATCACTGTCCAGTGCTCCCTGGGTTAGAGAGAGAGAGAGGGGATATCAGCCAGGGTTCCTTCTCCTGATCATTGTCCAGTGATCTCTGGGTTAGAGAGAGACAGGGGAAACCAGCCAGGGTTCCCGCTCCTGATCACTGTACAGTGATCCCTGGGCTAGAGAGAAAGAGAGAGAGGGCAAATCAGCCAAAGTTCCTGCTGCTGATCACTGTCCAGTGATCCCTTGGTTAGAGAAAGTGAGAGGGCAAATCAGCCAGTTTTCCTGCTCCTGATCACTGTCCAGTGATACCTGTGTTAGAGAGAGAGGGGAAGTTAGCCAGGGTTCCTGCTCTGATTACTGTCCATTGATTCCTGCGTTAGAGAGAGAGGGGAAATTAGCCAGGGTTCCTGCTCCTGATCACTGTTCATAGATCACTGGGTTACAGAGAGAGAGAGAGGAAATCAGCCTGGGTTCTTGCTCCTGAACACTGTTCAGTGATCCTTGGGTTAGAAACAGGGGTAATCAGCCTGGGTTCCTGATCCTCATCACTGTCCAGTGATCCCTGGTTTAGAGAGAGACAGAGCGGAGAAATCAGAGAGGGTTCTGGCTCCTGACCACTGTCCAGTGGTCGCTGGGTTAGAGAGCGAGAGGGCGGGGAAATCAGCCAGGGTGCCTGCACCTGATCACTGTCCAGTGATCCCTGGTTTAGAGAGAGGGGAAATCAGCCAGGGTTACTGCTCCTGATCACTGTCCAGTGATCCCTTGGTTAGAGGGAGAGAGAGAGGGGAAATCAGCCAGTGTTCCTGCTCCTGATCACTGTCCAGTGATTCCTGGGTTAGAGAGAGAGAGTGTGGAAATCAGCCCGGGTTCCTGCTCCTCATCACTGTCCAGTGATCCCTGGGTTAGAGAGAGAGAGAGGGGAAGTCAGCGAGGGTTGCTGCTCCTAATCACTTTCCAGTAATCCCTGGGTTAGATAGAGAGAGCCGAAATCAGCCAGGGTGACTGCACCTGATCAGTGTCCCGTGATCCCTGGTTTAGAGAGAGGGGAAATCATCCACGGTTCCTGCTCTTGGTCACTGTCCAGTGATCACTGGGTTAGAGAGAGAGAGGGAAAATCAGCCAGGGTTCCTGCTCCTGATCACTGTCCAGTGATCCCTGGGTTAGAGAGATAGAGGGGAAATCAGCCAGGGTTCCTGCTGCTGATCACTGTCCAGTGATCCCTTGGTTAGAGAGAGAGAGGAAATCAGCCACATTTCCTGCTCCTGATTACTAACCAGTGATCCCCGGGTTTCAGGGTGATAGAGGATATCAGCCAGGTTTGCAGCTCCTGATCACTGTCCAGTGAACCCTGGGTTTGATAGAGAGAGAGAGCGGAAATTAGCCAGGGTTCCTGCTCCTGATCACTGTCCAGTGATGTCTGGGTTAGGGAGAGAGAAAGAAATCTGTCAGGGATCCTACTCCTGAATACTGTCCAGCAATCCCTGGGTTACAGAGAGAGAAGCGGTGGAGATCAGCCAGGGATCCTGCTTCTGATCACTGTCCAGTGATCCCCGGGTAAGAGAGAGAAAAGGCGGGGGAAATAAGCCAGGGATCCTGCTCCTGATCACTGTCCTGTGATCCCTGGGTTAGAGAGAGAGAGGCAAAATTAGCCAGGGTTCCTGCTGCTGTTCACTGTCCAGTGATGCCTGGGTTAGAGAGAGAGAGGGTGGGGGGGGAAATCAGCCAAGGTTCCTGCTCCTGTTCACTGTCCAGTGATCCCTGGGTTAGAGGGAGAGGGGTAATCAGCCAGGGTTCCTGCTCCTGTTCACTGTCCAGTGATTCCTGGGTTAGAGAGAGAGAGAGAGGGGCAATCAGCAAGGCTTCCTGCTCCTGATCACTGTCCAGTGATTCCTGGGTCAGAGAGAGAGAGGGTGGGGGGGGGAAATTAGCCAGGGTTCCTGCTCCTGATCACTGTCCAGTGATTTCTGTGTTAGAGAGAGAGGGGAAATTAGCCAGGGTTCCTGTTCCTGATCACTGTTCATAGATCACTGGGTTACAGAGAGAGAGAGAGGAAATCAGCCTTGGTTCTTGCTCCTGAACACTGTTCAGTGATCCCTGGGTTAGAAACAGGGGTAATCAGCCTGGGTTCCTGATCCTCATCACTGTCCAGTGATCGCTGGTTTAGAGAGAGAGAGAGCGGGGAAATCAGACAGGGTTCTGGCTCCTGACCACTGTCCAGTGGTCGCTGGGTTAGAGAGCGAGAGGGCGGGGAAATCAGCCAGGGTTCCTACTCCTGATCACTGTCCAGTAATTCCTGGGTTAGAAAGAGAGAGCCGAAATCAGCCAGGGTGCCTGCACCTGATCACTGTCCAGTGATCCCTGGTTTAGAGAGAGGGGAAATCAGCCAGGGTTACTGCTCCTGATCTCTGTCCAGTGATCCCTTGGTTAGAGGGAGAGAGAGAGGGGAAATCAGCCAGTATTCCTGCTCCTGATCACTGTCCAGTGATTCCTGGGTTTGAGAGAGAGTGAGAGTGGAAATCAGCCAGGGTTCCTGCTCCTGATCACTGTCCAGTGAACCCTGGGTTAGAGCGAGAGAGGAAATCAGCCTGGGTTCCTGCTCCTCATCACTTTCCAGTGATCCCTGGGTTAGAGAGAGAGAGAGGGTGAATCAGCCCGGTTACTACTCCTCATCACTGTCCAGTGATCTCTGGGTTAGAGAGAGAGAGAGAGAGGGGAAGTCAGCGAGGGTTGCTGCTCCTAATCACTTTCCAGTAATCCCTGGGTTAGAAAGAGAGAGCCGAAATCAGCCAGGGTGACTGCACCTGATCACTGTCCCGTGATCCCTGGTTTAGAGAGAGGGGAAATCATCCAGGGTTCCTGCCCCTGATCACTGTCCAGTGATCACTGGGTTAGAGAGAGAGAGAGGGGAAATCAGCCTGGGTTCCTGCTCCTGATCACTGTCCAGTGATCCCTGGGTTAGAGAGAGAGAGGGCAAGTCAGCCAGGGTTCCTGCTCCTGATCATTGTCCAGTGATTCCTGGGTTAGAGAGAGAGAGGGGAAATCAGCCTGGGTTCCTGCACCTGATCACTGTCCAGTGATCCATAGGTTAGGGAGAGAGAGAGATTTGAAATCAGCCAGGGTTCCTGCTCCTGATCACTGTCCAGTGATCCTTCGGTTAGAGAGAGAGTGAGAGGTGAAATCAGCCAGGGTTCCTGCTCCTGATCTCTGTCCTGTGATCCCTGGGTAAGAGAGAGAGAGTGGAAATCAGCCAGGGTGATGCTCCTGATCACTGTCCAGTGATTCCTGGGTTAGAAAGAGAGAGAGGGGAAATCTGCCAAGGTTCCTGCTCCTGTTCACTGTCCAGTGATTCCTGGGCCAGAGAGAGAGAGGTGGGGGGGGAATTGAGCCATTGTTCCTGCTCCTGATCACTGCCAAGTGATCCTGGGTTAGGGCGAGAGAGAGATAGAGGGGAAATCAGCCAGAGTTCCTGCTGCTGATCACTGTCCAGTGATCCCTTGGTTAGAGAGAGAGAGAGGAAATCAGCCACATTTCCTGCTCCTGATTACTAACCAGTGATCCCCGGGTTTCAGGGTGATAGAGGATATCAGCCAGGATTGCAGCTCCTGATCACTGTCCAGTGAACCCTGGGTTTGATAGAGAGAGAGAGCGGAAATTAGCCAGGGTTCCTGCTCCTGATCACTGTCCAGTGATGTCTGGGTTAGGGAGAGAGAAAGAAATCTGTCAGGGATCCTACTCCTGAATACTGTCCAGCAATCCCTGGGTTACAGAGAGAGAAGCGGTGGAGATCAGCCAGGGATCCTGCTTCTGATCACTGTCCAGTGATCCCCGGGTAAGAGAGAGAAAAGGCGGGGGAAATAAGCCAGGGATCCTGCTCCTGATCACTGTCCTGTGATCCCTGGGTTAGAGAGAGAGAGGCAAAATTAGCCAGGGTTCCTGCTGCTGTTCACTGTCCAGTGATGCCTGGGTTAGAGAGAGAGAGGGTGGGGGGGGAAATCAGCCAAGGTTCCTGCTCCTGTTCACTGTCCAGTGATCCCTGGGTTAGAGGGAGAGGGGTAATCAGCCAGGGTTCCTGCTCCTGTTCACTGTCCAGTGATTCCTGGGTTAGAGAGAGAGAGAGAGGGGCAATCAGCAAGGCTTCCTGCTCCTGATCACTGTCCAGTGATTCCTGGGTCAGAGAGAGAGAGGGTGGGGGGGGGAAATTAGCCAGGGTTCCTGCTCCTGATCACTGTCCAGTGATTTCTGTGTTAGAGAGAGAGGGGAAATTAGCCAGGGTTCCTGTTCCTGATCACTGTTCATAGATCACTGGGTTACAGAGAGAGAGAGAGGAAATCAGCCTTGGTTCTTGCTCCTGAACACTGTTCAGTGATCCCTGGGTTAGAAACAGGGGTAATCAGCCTGGGTTCCTGATCCTCATCACTGTCCAGTGATCGCTGGTTTAGAGAGAGAGAGAGCGGGGAAATCAGACAGGGTTCTGGCTCCTGACCACTGTCCAGTGGTCGCTGGGTTAGAGAGCGAGAGGGCGGGGAAATCAGCCAGGGTTCCTACTCCTGATCACTGTCCAGTAATTCCTGGGTTAGAAAGAGAGAGCCGAAATCAGCCAGGGTGCCTGCACCTGATCACTGTCCAGTGATCCCTGGTTTAGAGAGAGGGGAAATCAGCCAGGGTTACTGCTCCTGATCTCTGTCCAGTGATCCCTTGGTTAGAGGGAGAGAGAGAGGGGAAATCAGCCAGTATTCCTGCTCCTGATCACTGTCCAGTGATTCCTGGGTTTGAGAGAGAGTGAGAGTGGAAATCAGCCAGGGTTCCTGCTCCTGATCACTGTCCAGTGAACCCTGGGTTAGAGCGAGAGAGGAAATCAGCCTGGGTTCCTGCTCCTCATCACTTTCCAGTGATCCCTGGGTTAGAGAGAGAGAGAGGGTGAATCAGCCCGGTTACTACTCCTCATCACTGTCCAGTGATCTCTGGGTTAGAGAGAGAGAGAGAGAGGGGAAGTCAGCGAGGGTTGCTGCTCCTAATCACTTTCCAGTAATCCCTGGGTTAGAAAGAGAGAGCCGAAATCAGCCAGGGTGACTGCACCTGATCACTGTCCCGTGATCCCTGGTTTAGAGAGAGGGGAAATCATCCAGGGTTCCTGCCCCTGATCACTGTCCAGTGATCACTGGGTTAGAGAGAGAGAGAGGGGAAATCAGCCTGGGTTCCTGCTCCTGATCACTGTCCAGTGATCCCTGGGTTAGAGAGAGAGAGGGCAAGTCAGCCAGGGTTCCTGCTCCTGATCATTGTCCAGTGATTCCTGGGTTAGAGAGAGAGAGGGGAAATCAGCCTGGGTTCCTGCACCTGATCACTGTCCAGTGATCCATAGGTTAGGGAGAGAGAGAGATTTGAAATCAGCCAGGGTTCCTGCTCCTGATCACTGTCCAGTGATCCTTCGGTTAGAGAGAGAGTGAGAGGTGAAATCAGCCAGGGTTCCTGCTCCTGATCTCTGTCCTGTGATCCCTGGGTAAGAGAGAGAGAGTGGAAATCAGCCAGGGTGATGCTCCTGATCACTGTCCAGTGATTCCTGGGTTAGAAAGAGAGAGAGGGGAAATCTGCCAAGGTTCCTGCTCCTGTTCACTGTCCAGTGATTCCTGGGCCAGAGAGAGAGAGGTGGGGGGGGAATTGAGCCATTGTTCCTGCTCCTGATCACTGCCAAGTGATCCTGGGTTAGGGCGAGAGAGAGATAGAGGGGAAATCAGCCAGAGTTCCTGCTGCTGATCACTGTCCAGTGATCCCTTGGTTAGAGAGAGAGAGAGGAAATCAGCCACATTTCCTGCTCCTGATTACTAACCAGTGATCCCCGGGTTTCAGGGTGATAGAGGATATCAGCCAGGATTGCAGCTCCTGATCACTGTCCAGTGATCCCTGGGTTAGAGAGAGAGAGAGATAGAGGGGAAATCAGCCAAAGTTCCCGCTCCTGATCACTGTCCAGTGATCCCTGGGTTAGAGAGAGAGAGGGAAAATCAGCCATGATTCCTGCTCCTGATCACTGTCCAGTGATCCCTGGGTTAGAGAGAGAGAGGTGAAATCAGCCAGGGATCCTGCTCCTGATCACTGTCCTGTGATCCCTGGGTAAGAGAGAGAGAGGTGCGAAATCAGCAAGGGTTCCTGCTCCTGATCACTGACCAGTGATCCCTTGGTTAGAGAGAGAGTGGAAATCAGCCAGGGTCCTGCTCCTGATCACTGTCCAGTGATTCCTGGGTTAGAAAGAGAGAGAGTGGAAATCAGCCAGGGTTCCTGCTCCTGATCACTGTCCAGTGATGTCTGGGTTAGGGAGAGAGGAAGAAATCTGTCAGGGATCCTACTCCTGAATACTGTCCAGCAATCCCTGGGTTACAGAGAGAGAAGCGGTGGAAATCAGCCAGGGTTCCTGCTCCTGATCACTGCCCAGTGATCCTGGGCTAGGGAGAGAGAGAGATAGAGGTGAAATCAGCCAGAGTTCCTGCTGCTGATCATTGTCCAGTGATCCCTTGGGTAGAGAGAAAGATTCGATATCAGCCAGAGATCCTGGTCCTGATCACTGTCCAGTGATCCCTGGGTTAGAGAGAGAGAGGAAATCAGCCACATTTCCTGCTCCTGATTACTATCCAGTGATGTCTGGGTTAGAGAGAGAGAAGCGGTGGATATCAGCCAGGGTTCCTGCTCCTGATCACTGTCCAGTGATGCCTGGGTTAGAGAGAGAGAGGGTGTATCAGCCAGGGATCCTGCCCCTGATCACTGTCCAGTGATCTCTGGGTTAGAGAGAGAGAGGGAGGGGAAATCAGCCAGGGTTCCTGCTCCTGATCGCTGTCCAGTAATCCCTGGGTTAGAGAGAGAGAGAGGTGAAATCAGCCAGGGTTCCTGCTCCAGTTAACTATCCAGTGATCTCTGGGTTAGAGATAGAGAGGGGGAATTTGCCAGGATTCCTGCTCCTGATCACTATCCAATGATCCCTGGGTTAAGCAGAGTGAGAGCGGAAATCAGCCAGGGTGCCTGCTCCTGATCATTGTCCTGTGATCCCTGGGTTAGAAAGAGAGAGAGAGGATAATCAGCCAGGGTTCCTGCTCCTGACCACTATCCAGTGATTCCTGTTTTTGAGAGAGAGAGATGGGAAATCAGCAAGTGTTCCTTCTCCTGATCACTCTACAGTGATCCCTGGGTTAGAGAGAGAGAGAGGAAATTAGCCAGGGTTCCTGCTCCTGATTACTGTCCCGTGATTCCTGGGTTAGAGAGAGAGACAGGGGCAATCAGCAAGGCTTCCTGCTCCTGATCACTGTCCAGTGATTCCTGGGTCAGAGAGAGACAGGGTGGGCGGGGGAGGGGGGCTGAAATCAGCCAGGGTTCCTGCTCCTGATCACTGCCCAGTGATCCCCTGGTTAGAGGGAGATACAGGATATCAGCCAGGGTTGCAGCTCCTGATCACTGTCCATTTATCCCGGGGTTTGAGAGAGAGAGGAACTTAGCCAGGGTTCCTGCTCCTGATCACTGTCCAGTGGTGCCTCGGTTAGAGAGAGAGAGGGTGAATCAGCCAGGGATCCTGCCCCTGATCACTGTCCTGTGATCCCTGTGTTAGAGAGAGAAAGGGGAAATCAGTCAGGGATCCTGCTCCTGAACACTGTCCAGCAATCCCTGGGGTCGAGAGAGAGAGAGGAAATCAGCCAGGGTTCCTGCTCCTGATCAATGTCCAGTAATCCCTGGGGTCGAGAGAGAGAGAGGAAATCATCCAGGGTTCCTGCTCCTGATCGTTGTCCAGTGATCCCTGTGTTAGAGAGAGAGAGCGAGGGGAAATCAGCCAGGGTTCGTACTCCTGATCACTGTCCAGTGATGTCTAGGTTAGAAAGAGAAAGGGGGAATCAGCCAGGGTTCCTTCCCCTGATCACTGTCCAGTGATCCCCGGGTTAGAGAAAGAGAGGTGAAATCAGCCAGGGTTCCTTCTACTGATCACTATCCAGTGATCCCTGGGTTAGAGTGTAAGAGAGGTTGGAAATGAGCCAGGGTTCCTGCTCCTGATCGCTGTCCAGTGATCCCTGGGTTAGAGAGAGCGAGGGGAAATCAGCCAGGGTTCCCGCTCCTGATCACTGTCCAGTGATCCCTGGGTTAGAGAGAGCGAGGGGAAATCAGCCAGGGTTCCCGCTCCTGATCACTGTCCAGTGATCCCTGGGTTAGGGAGAGTGAGAGGGGAAATCAGCCCGGCTTCCTGCTCCTGTTCATTGTCCCGTGATGCCTGGGATAGAGAGAAAGAGGGGAAATCAGCCAGAGATACCTGTCCTGATCACTGTCCAGTCATCCCTGGGTTAGAGAGAGTGATGAAATCAGCAACACTTCCTGCTCCTGATTACTATCCAGTGATCCCCAGGTTAGAGGGAGATACAGGATATCAGCCAGGGTTCCTGCTCCTGATCACTGTCCAGTGATGTCTGGGTTAGAAAGAGAGAGGGGGAATCAGCCAGGGTTCCTGCTCCTGATTACTGCCCTGTGATCCCCGGGTTTGAGAGAAAGTGGGGAAATCAGCCAGGGTTCCTTCTCCTGATCACTGTCCAGTGATCACCGGGTTAGAGAGAGAGATGGGAAATGAGCCAGGGTTCCTCCTCCTGATCACTGTCCAGTGATCTCTGGGTTAGAGAGAGAGAGAGGGGAAATGAGCCAGGGTTCCTTCTCCTGATCACTCTCCAGTGATCCCTCGTTTAGAGAGAAAGAGGGTAATCAGCCAGAGATCCTGGCCCTGATCACTGTCCAGTGATCCCTGGGTTAGAGAGAGAGATGAAATCAGCAACATTTCCTGCTCCTGATTACTGTCCAGTGATCCCCATGTTAGAGGGAGATACAGGATATCAGCCAGGGTTGCTGCTCCTGATCACTGTCCATTTATCCCTCGGTTTGAGAGAGAGAGAGAGAGGAAATTAGCCAGGGTTCCTGCTCCTGATCACTGTCCTGTGTTGCCTGGGTTAGAGAGAGAGAGGGTGAATCAGCCAGGGATCCTGCCCCTGATCACTTTCCAGTGATCCCTGGGTTAGAGAGAGAGAGGGAGGGGAAATCAGCCCGATTTCCTGCTCCTGTTCATTGTCCAGTGATCCCTGGGTTAGAAAGAGAGACAGAGGGGAAATCAGTCAGGGTTACTGATCCTGATCACTGTCCAGTGATGTCTGGGTTAGAGAGAGAGCGGTTGAATCAGCCAGGGATCCTGCTCCTGATCACTGTCCAGTGATCCCTGGGTTAGAGAGATAGAGGTGGGGGGAATTCAGCCAGGGTTCCTGCTCCTGATCACTGCCCAGTGATCCCCGGGTTAGAGAGAGAGTGAGAGAGAGAGGTAAAATCAACCAGGGTTCCTTCTCCTGATCACTGTCCAGTGATTCCCGGATTAGAGAGAGAGACGTGAAATCAGCCAGGGTTCCTGCTCCTGATCACTATCCAGTGATCGTTGGGTTAGAGGGAAAGGCAGGTGTGAAATGAGCCAGGGTTCCTGCTGCTGACCACTGTCTAGTGATCCCTGGGTTAGGGAGAGTGAGAGGGGAAATCAGCCCGATTTCCTGCTCCTGTTCATTGTCCCGTGATCCCTGGGTTAGAAAGAGAGACAGAGGGCAAATAGGCCAGGGTTCCTGATCCTGATCACTGTCCTGTGATGTCTGGGTTAGAAAGAGAGAGGGGGAATCAGCCAGGGTTCCTGCTCCTGATCTCTGTCCAGTGATCCCCGGGTTAGAGAGAGAGGGAGGAAATTTGCCAGGGTTCCTGCTCCTGATCACTGTCCAGTGATGTCTGGGTTAGAGAGAGAGAGGGTGAATCAGCCCGGGATCCTGCCCCTGATCGCTGTCAGGTGATACCTGGGTTAGAGAGAGAGAGGGACGGGAAATCAGCCAGGGTTCCTGCTCCTGATCGCTGTCCAGTAATCCCTGGGTTAGAGAGAGAGAGGGGGGTAATCAGCCAGGGTTGCTGCTCCTGGTAACTGTCCAGTGATCTCTGGGTTAGAGAGAGAGGGGGGGAGTCAGCCAGGGATCCTGCTCCTGATCACTGTCCAGTGATTCCCGGGTTAGAGAGAGAGTGAGAGACAGACAGGGGAAAACAGCCAGGGTTCCTTCTACTGATCACTATCCAGTGATCCCTGGGTTAGAGGGAAAGAGAGGTCGAAATGAGCCAGGGTTCCTGCTCCTGATCGCTGTCCAGTGATCCCTGGGTTAGTGAGCGCGAGGGGAAATCAGCCAGGGTTCCCGCTCCTGATCACTTTCCAGTGATGTCTGGGTTAGAGAGAGAGAGGGTGAATCAGCCCGGGATCCTGCCCCTGATCGCTGTCAGGTGATACCTGGGTTAGAGAGAGAGAGGGACGGGAAATCAGCCAGGGTTCCTGCTCCTGATCGCTGTCCAGTAATCCCTGGGTTAGAGAGAGAGAGGGGGGTAATCAGCCAGGGTTGCTGCTCCTGGTAACTGTCCAGTGATCTCTGGGTTAGAGAGAGAGGGGGGGAGTCAGCCAGGGATCCCGCTCCTGATCACTGTCCAGTGATTCCCGGGTTAGAGAGAGAGTGAGAGACAGACAGGGGAAAACAGCCAGGGTTCCTTCTACTGATCACTATCCAGTGATCCCTGGGTTAGAGGGAAAGAGAGGTCGAAATGAGCCAGGGTTCCTGCTCCTGATCGCTGTCCAGTGATCCCTGGGTTAGTGAGCGCGAGGGGAAATCAGCCAGGGTTCCCGCTCCTGATCACTTTCCAGTGATGTCTGGGTTAGAGAGAGAGAGGGTGAATCAGCCCGGGATCCTGCCCCTGATCGCTGTCAGGTGATACCTGGGTTAGAGAGAGAGAGGGACGGGAAATCAGCCAGGGTTCCTGCTCCTGATCGCTGTCCAGTAATCCCTGGGTTAGAGAGAGAGAGGGGGGAAATCAGCCAGGGTTGCTGCTCCTGGTAACTGTCCAGTGATCTCTGGGTTAGAGAGAGAGGGGGGGAATCAGCCAGGGATCCTGCTCCTGATCACTGTCCAGTGATTCCCGGGTTAGAGAGAGAGTGAGAGACAGACAGGGGAAAACAGCCAGGGTTCCTTCTACTGATCACTATCCAGTGATCCCTGGGTTAGAGGGAAAGAGAGGTCGAAATGAGCCAGTGTTCCTGCTCCTGATTGCTGTCCAGTGATCCCTGGGCTACTGAGCGCGAGGGGAAATCAGCCAGGGTTCCCGCTCCTGATCACTTTCCAGTGATCCCTGGGTTAGGGAGAGTGAGAGGGGAAATCAACCCGGCCTCCTGCTCCTGTTCATTGTCCCGTGATCCCTGGGATAGAGAGAGAGACAGAGGGGAAATAGGCCAGGGTTCCTGCTCCTGATCACTGTCCAGTGATGTCTGTGTTAGAAATTGAGAGGGGGAATCAGCCAGGGTTCCTGCTCCTGATCACTGCCCAGTGATCCCCGGGTTTGAGAGAGAGAGAGGAAATCAGCCAGGGTTCCTTCTCCTGATCACTGTCCAGTGATCCCTGGTTTAGAGAGAGAGACGGGAAATCAGAGAGGGTTCCTCCTCCTGATCACTGTCCAGTGATCTCTGTGTTAGAGAGAGAGCGAGGGGAAATGAGCCAGGGTTCCTGCTCCTGATCACTGTCCAGTGGTCCCTGGGTTAGGGAGAAAGTGGGGAAATCAGCCAGAGATCCTGGTCCTGATCACTGTCCAGTGATCCTTGGCTTAGAGAGACAGATGAAATCAGCAACATTTCCTGCTCCTGATTACTATCCAGTGATCCCCAGGTTAGAGGGAGATACAGGATATCAGCCAGGGTTGCTGCTCCTGATCACTGTCCATTTATCCCTCGGTTTGAGAGAGAGAGAGAGAGATTAAATTAGCCAGGGTTCCTGCTCCTGATCACTGTCCAGTGTTGCCTGGGTTAGAGAGAGAGAGGGTGAATCAGCCAGGCATCCTGCCCCTGATCACTTTACAGTAATCCCTGGGTTAGAGAGAGAGAGGGAGGGGAAATCAGCCAGGGTTCCTACTCCAGGTAACTGTCCAGTGATCTCTAGGTTAGAGAGAGAGAAGGGGAATCAGCCAGGATTCCTGCTCCTGATCACTGTCCAGTGATCCCTGGTTTAGGCAGAGTGAGAGCGGAAATCAGCCAGGGTGCCTGCTCCTGATCATTGTCCAGTGATCCCTGGGTTAGAAAGGGAGACAGAGGGGAAATCAGTCAGGGTTACTGATCCTGATCACTGTCCAGTGATATCTGGGTTAGAGAGAGAGCGGTTGAATCAGCCAGGGATCCTGCTCCTGATCACTGTCCAGTGATCCCCGGGTTAGAGAGAGAGGGAGGAAATTTGCCAGGGTTCCTGCTCCTGATCACTGTCCAGTGATCTCTGGGTTAGAGAGAGAGAGAGGGGAAATCAGCCAGGGTTCCTGCTCCTGATCACTGTCCAGTGATGTCTGGGTTAGAGAGAGAGAGGGTGAATCAGCCCGGGATCCTGCTCCTGATCATTGTGCAGTGATCCCTGGGTTAGAAAGGGAGACAGAGGGGAAATCAGTCAGGGTTACTGATCCTGATCACTGTCCAGTGATGTCTGGGTTAGAGAGAGAGCGGTTGAATCAGCCAGGGATCCTGCTCCTGATCACTGTCCAGTGATCCCCGGGTTAGAGAGAGAGGGAGGAAATTTGCCAGGGTTCCTGCTCCTGATCACTGTCCAGTGATACCTGGGTTAGAGAGAGAGAGGGACGGGAAATCCGCCAGGGTTCCTACTCCAGGTAACTGTCCAGTGATCTCTGGGTTAGAGAGAGAGAGTGGGAATCAGCCAGGCTCCCTCCTCCTGATCACTGTCCATTGATCCCTGAGTTCGTAGAGTGAGAGCAGAAATCAGCCAGGGTGCCTGCTCCTGATCATTGTCCAGTGATCCCTGGGTTAGAAAGTGAGAGGGGGGGGGAAATCAGCCAGGGTTCCTGCTCCTGATCACAGTCCATTGATCCCTGGGTTAGAGAGAGAGAGAGAGGGGGGGAAATCAGCCAGGGTTCATGCTCCTGATCACTGCCCTGTGATCCCTGGGTTAGAGAGAGAGTGAGAGAGAGAGAGGAAATTAGCCAGGGTTCCTGCTCCTGATAACTACCCAGTGATTCCTGGTTTTGAGACAGAGAGATGTGGAGTCAGCAAGGGTTCCTTCTCCGGATCACTGTCCAGTGATCCCTGGGTTAGAGAGTGGGAATGGAAATCTGCCAGGGTTCCTGCTCCTGATCATTGTCCAGTGATCCCTGGGTTTGAGGAAGAGAGAGAGAGAGGAAATCAGCCAGGTTTCCTGCTCCTGATCACTGTCCAGTGATCTCTGGGTTAGAGAGAGAGAGAGAGGGGAAATCAGCCAGGGTTCCTGCTCCTGAGTACGGACCAGTGATCCCTGGGTTAGAGAGAGGGGGAAATCAGCCAGTGTTCCTGCTCCTGATCACTGTCCAGTGATCCATTGGTTAGAGAGAGAGATAGACAGGGGAAATGAGCCAGGGTTCCTGCTCCTGATCACTGTCCAGAGATCCCTCGGTTTAAGTGGTTGAGGGGAAATCAGCCAGGGTTCCCTGCTCCTGATCACTGTCCAGTGATCCCTGGGTTAGACACAGAGATTGGGGAAATCAGCCAAGGTTCCTGCTCCTGATCACTGTCCAGTGATCCCTCAGTTAGAGAGAGAGGGAGGAAATCCGCCAGGGTTATAGCTGCTGATCACTAGTCATTCATCCCTAGGTTAGGGAGAGATAGAGAGGGGAATTCAGCCAGGGTTCCTGCTCCTTATCACTGTCCAGTGATCCCTGATTTAGAGAAAGAGAGGGGAAATCAGCCAGGCTTCCTGCTCCTGAACACTGTCCAGTGATTCCTGGGTTATATAGTGAAAGAGGGGAAATCAGCCAGGGTTCCTGCTCCTGATCGCTGTCCAGTGATCCCTGGGTTTAGGACAGTGAGAGGGGAAATCAGCCCGGCTTCGTGCTCCTGTTCATTGTCCCGTAATCCCTTGGATAGAGAGAGAGACAGAGGGGAAGTAGGCCAGGGTTCCTGCTCCTGAGCACTGCCCAGTGATCCCCGGGTTTGAGAGAGAGAGGGGAAATCAGCCAGGGTTCCTTCTCCTGATCACTGTCCAGTGATCCCCGGGTTAGAGAGAGAGATTGGAAATCAGCCAGAGTTCCTACTCCTGATCACTGTCCAGTGATCCCTGAGTTAGAGAGAGTGAGAGGAAATCAGCCTGGGTTCCTGCTCCTGATCACTGTCCAGAGATCCCTGGTTTAGAAAGAGAGAGGGAGATAATCAGCCAGGGTTCCTGCTCCTGATCACTGTCCTGTGATCCCTGGGTTAGAAAGAGAGAGTGAGGTAATCAGCCAGGGTCCCAGCTCCTGATCGCTGTCCATTGATTCCTGGGTTAGATAGTTTAAGAGGGGATATCAGCCTGGGTTCCTGTACCTGATCACTGTCCAGTGATCCCTGGGTTTAGAGAGAGAGGAGAAATCAACCAGGGTTCCTTCTCCGGATCACTGTCCCGTGATCCCAGGATTAGAGAGAGAGACGGGAAATCAGCCAGGGTTCCTGCTCCTGATGACTATCCAGTGATCTCTGTGTTAGAGGGAAAGACATGTGGGAAATGAGCCAGGGTTCCTGCTCCTGATCACTGTCCAGTGATCCCTGGGTTAGGGAGAGTGAGAGGGGAAATCAGCCCGTTTTCCTGCTCCTGTTCATTGTCCCGTGATCCCTGGGTTAGAAAGAGAGACAGAGGGGAAATCGGCCAGGGTTCCTGCTCCTGATCACTGTGCAGTGATGTCTGGATTAGAAAGAGAGAGGGGGAATCAGCCAGGTTTCCAGCTCCTGATCACTGTCCAGTGATCCCCGGGTTAGAGAGAGAGAGTTGAAATTAGCCAGGCTTCCTTCTCCTGATCACTGTCCAGTGGTCTCTGGGTTAGAGATGAGAGAGGGGAAATCAGCCAGGGTTCCTGCTCCTGATCACTGTCCAGTGATGTCTGGGTTAGAGAGTGAAAGAGGGGATATCAGCCTGGGTTCCTGTTCCTGATGCCTGTCCAGTGATCCCTGGGTTTAGAGAGAGAGGAGAAATCAGCCAGGGTTCCTTCTCCTGATCGCTGTCCAGTGATACCTGGGTTAGAGAGAGAGGAAATCAGCCAGGGTTCCTGCTCCTGATCACTGTGTTACGAAGAGTGAGAAGGGAAATCATCCCGGCTTCCTGCTCCTGTTGATTGTCCCGTGATCCCTGGGTTAGAGAGAGAGACAGAGGGGAAATAGGCCTGGGTTCCTGCTCCTGATCACTGTCCAGTGATTCCTGGGTTAGAGAGAGCGAAGGGAAATCAGCCAGGGTTCCTGCTCCTGATCACTGACCAGTGATCCCTGGGTTAGGGGGAGTGAGAGGGGAAATCAGCCCGTCTTCCTGCTCCTGTTCATTATCCCGTGATCCCTGGGTTAGAGAGAGAGACAGAGGGGAAATAGGCCCGGGTTCCTGCTCCTGATCACTGTCCAGTGATCCCCGGGTTAGAAAGAGAGAGGGCAAATCAGCCAGGGTTCCTTCTCCTGATCACTGTCCAGTGATCCCCTTGTTAGAGAGAGAGATGGGAAATCAGCCAGGGTTCCTACTCCTGATCACTGTCCAGTGAGCCCTGTGTTAGAGAGAGTGAGAGGAAATCAGCCACGGTTCCTGCTCCTGATCACTGTCCAGTGATCCCTGGGTTAGAAAGAGAGAGTGAGGTAATCAGCCAGGGTTCCTGCTCCTGATCGCTGTCCAGTGATGCCTGGGTTAGATAGTGAAATAGATCAAATCAGCCAGGGTTCCTATTCCTGATCACTGTCCAGTGATCCCTGATTTAGAGAGAGAGAGAGGGGAAATCAGCCCGGGTTCCTGCTCCTGATCACTATCCAGTGATCCCTGGGTTGGAGGGAAAGAGAGGTGGGATATGAACCAGGGTTTCTGCTCCTGATTACAGTCCAGTGAGCCCTGGGTTAGGGAGTGAGGGGAAATCAGCCCGCCTCCCTTCTCCTGTTGATTGTCCCGTGATCCCTGGGTTAGAGAGAGAGACACAGGGGATATAGGCCAGGGTTCCTGCTCCTGATCACTGTCCAGTGATATCTGGGTTAGAAAGAGAGTGGGGGAATCAGCCATGGTTCCTGCTCCTAATCACTGTCAAGTGATCCCTTGGCTAGAGAGATAGAGAGGGGTAATCTGCCAGGGTTCCTGCTCCTGATCACTGTCCAGTGATCCCTGTGTTAGAGGCAGAGAGATGGGAAATGAGCCAGGGTTCCTGCTCCTCATCACTGTCCAGTGATACCTCGGTTAGAGAGAGAGGGAGGAAATCAGCCAGGGTTATAGCTCCTGATCACTAGTCATTCATCCCTGAGTTAGGGAGAGATATAGAGGGGATATCAGCCAGGGTTCCTGCTCCTGATCACTGTCCAGTGATCCCTGGGTTAGATAGAGAGAGGGAGGTAATCAGCCAGGGTTCCTGCTCCTGATCGCTGTCCAGTGATTCCTGGGTTAATTAGTGAAAGAGCGGAAATCAGCCCGTGTTCCTGTTCCTGATCACTGTCCAGTGATCCCCAGGTTAGAGGGAGAGGGGGGAATTCAGCCAGGGTTCCTGCTCCTGATCACTGTCCAGTGATGTCTGGGTTAGAAAGAGAGAGGGGGAATCAGCCAGGGTTCCTGCTCCTAATCACTGTCAAGTTATCCCTGGGCTAGAGAGATAGAGAGGGGAAATCAGCCAGTGTTCTTGTTCCTGATCACTGTCCAGTGATCCATGGGCTAGAGAGAGAGACATACAGGGGAAATCTGCCAGGGTTCCTGCTCCTGATCACTCTCCAGTGATCCCTGGGTTAGAGGCAGAGAGAGGGGAAATCAGCCAGGGTTCCTGCTCCCGATCACTGTCCAGTGATCCCTCGGTTAGAGAGAGAGGGAGGAAATCAGCCAGGGTTATATCTCCTGATCACTAGGCATTCATCCCTGGGTTAGGGAGAGATAGAGAGGGGATATCAGCCAGGGTTCCTGCTCCTGATCACTGTCCAGTGATTCCTGGGTTAATTAGTGAAAGAGCGGAAATGAGCCAGGGTTCCTGCTCCTGATCACTATCCAGTGATTCCTGGGTTAGAGGGAAAGAGAGGTGGGAAATGAGCCAGGGTTCCTGCACCTGATCACTGTCCAGTGACCCCTGGGTTAGAGAGAGCAAGGGGCAATCAGCCAGGGTTCCTGCTCCTGATCACTGTCCAGTGATCCCTGGGTTAGAGAGAGCGAGGGGAAATCAGCCAGGTTTCCTGCTCCCGATCACTGTCCAGTGATCCCTGATTTAGAGAGAGAGGGGAAATCAGCCAGGGTTCCTGTTCTTGATCACTGTCCAGTGTTCCCTTGATTAGAGAGAGGGCAAATCAGCCAGAGTTCCTGCTCCTGATTACTGTCCAGTGATCCCTTGGTTAGAGAGCGAGGGGAAATCAGCCAGGGTTATAGCTCCTGATTATTGTGCAGTGATCCCTGGGTTAAGGAGAATGAGATGGGAAATCAGCCCGGCTTCCTGCTACTTTTCATTGTCCCGTGATCCCTGCGTTAGTGAGAGAGACAGAGGGGAAATAGGCCAGGGTTCCTGCTCCTGATCACTGTCCAGTGATCCCTGGGTTAGAGAGAGCGAGGGGAAATCAGCCAGGGTTCCTTCTCCTGATCACTGTCCAGTGATCCCCGGGTTAGAGACAGAGAGGGGAAATCTGCCAGGGTTCCTTTTCCTGATCACTATCCAGTGATCGCTGGGTTAGAGGGAAAGAGAGGTGGGAAATGAGCCAGAGTTGTTGCTCCTGATCACTGTCCAGTGATCCCTGGGTTAGAGAGAGCGAGGGGAAATCAGCCAGGGTTCCTGCTCCTGATCACTGTCCAGTGATGTCTGGGTTAGAAAGAGAGAGGGGGAATCAGCCAGGGTTCCTGCTTCTAATCACTGTCAAGTGCTCCCTGGGCTAGGAAGATAGAGAGGGGAAATCCGCCAGTGTTCCTTCTCCTGATCACTGTCCAGTGATCCATGGGTTAGAGAGAGAGGCAGACAGGGGAGGTAATCAGCCAGTGTTCCTGCTCCTGATCACTGTCCAGTGATCCCTGATTTAGAGAGACGGATGGGAAATCAGCCAGTGTTCCTGCTCCTGATCACTGTCCAGTGATCTATGGGTTAGAGAGAGAGACAGACAGGGGATGTAATCATCAGGGTTCCTGCTCCTGATCACTGTCAACTGATCCCCGGGTTAGAGAGAGAGATGGGAAATCAGCCAGGGTTCCTGCTCCTGTTCATTGTCCCATGATCCCTGAGTTAGATAGAGAGATAGAGGGGAAATAGGCCAGGGTTCCTGCTCCTGATCACTGTCCAGTGATCCCCGGGTTAGAGAGAGTGAGAGCAAATCAGCCAGGGTTCCTTCTCCTGATCACTGTCCAGTGATCCCTGGTTTAGAAAGAGAGAGGGAGATATTCATCCAGGGTTCCTGCTCCTGATCACTGTCCCATGATCCCTGGTTTAGATAGAGAGAGGGAGATAATCAGCCAGGGTTACTGCTCCTGATTGCTGTCCAGTGATGCCTGGGTTAGATAGTGAAAGAGATGAAATCAGCCAGAGTTCCTGTTCCTGATCACTGTCCAGTTATCCCTGGGTTAGAGAAAGGGGAAATCAGCCAGGGTTCCTGCTCCTGATCACTGTGCAGTGATCCCTTGGTTAGGGAGAGTGAGATGGTGAATCAGCCCGGCGTCCTGCTCCTGTTCATTGTCCCGTGATCCCTGTATTAGAGAGAGAGACAGAGGGGAAATAGGCCAGGTTTCGTGCTCCTGATCACTATCCAGTGTTGTCTGGGTTAGAAAGAGAAAGGGGGAATCAGCCAGTGTCCCAGCTCCTGATCACTGTCCAGTGATCCCCGGGATAGAGAGAGAGAGGGGAAATCAGCCAGGGTTCCTTCTACTGATCACTATCCAGTGATCCCTGGGTTAGAGGGAAAGAGAGGTGTGAAATGAGCCAGGGTTTCTGCTCCTGATTGCTGTCCAGTGATCCCTGGGTTTGAGAGAGCGAGGGGAAATCAGCCAGGTTTCCTGCTCTTGATCACTGTCCAGTGATCCCTGGGTTTAGGAGAGTGAGAGGGGAAATCAGGCCGGCTTCGTGCTCCTTTTCATTGTCCCGTAATCCCTGGGATAGAGAGAGAGACAGAGGGGAAATAGGCCAGGGTTCCTGCTCCTGATCACTGTCCAGTGATGACTGGGTTAGATAGAGAGAGGGGGAATCAGTCAGGGTTCCTGCTCCTGATCACTGCCCAGTGATCCCCGGGTTAGAGAGAGATTGGAAATCAGCCAGGGTTCCTGCTCCTGATCACTGTCCAGTGATCCCTGGTTTAGAAAGAGAGAGGGAGATTATCAGCCAGGGTTCCTGCTCCTGATCACTGTCCTGTGATCCCTGGGTTAGAATGAGAGAGTGAGGTAATCAGCCAGGGTTCGTGCTCCTGATCACTGTCCAGTGATCCCTGGGTTTAGAGAGAGAGGAGAAATCAGCCAGGGTACCTTCTCCTGATCACTGTCCAGTGATCCCCGGATTAGAGAGAGAGACGGGAAATTAGCCAGGGTTCCTGCTCCTGATGACTATCCAGTGATCTCTGGGTTAGAGGGACAGACATGTGGGAAATGATCCAGCGTTCCTACTCCTGATCACTGTCCAGTGATCCCTGGGTTAGGGAGAGTGAGAGGTGAAATCAGCCCGGCTTCCTGCTCCTGTTCATTGTCCCGTGATCCCTGGGTTAGAAAGAGAGACAGAGGGGAAATCGGCCAGGGTTCCTGCTCCTGATCACTGTGCAGTGATGTCTGGATTAGAAAGAGAGAGGGGGAATCAGCCAGGGTTCCTGCTCCTGATCACTGTTCAGTGATCCCCGGGTTAGAGAGAGAGAGATGAAATTAGCCAGGGTTTCTGCTCCTGATCACTGTCCGGTGGTCTCTATGTTAGAGAGAGAGAGAGGGGAAATCAGCCAGGGTTCCTGCTCCTGATCACTGTCCAGTGATGTCTGGGTTAGAGAGAGAGAGGGGGCAAATCAGCCAGGGTTCCTGCTCCTGGTAACTATTCAGTGATCTCTGTGTTAGAGAGAGAGAGAGGGGGAATCAGCCAGGCTCCCTGCTCCTGATCACTGTCCAGTGATCCCTGGGTTAGGTAGAGTGAGAGCAGATATCAGCCAGGGTGACTGCTTCTGATCATTGTCCAATGATCCCTGGGTTAGAAAGAGAGTGAGTGGGGAAATCAGCCAGGGTTCCTGCTCTTGATCACTGTCCAGTTATGTATGGGTTAGAGAGAGAGAGGTTGAATCAGCCAGGGATCCTGCTCCTGATCACTGTCTAGTGATCCCTGGGTTAGAGAGAGAGAGAGGGGTGCGGGGAAATCAGCCAGAGCTCCTGCTCCTGATCACTGCCCAGTGATCCCAGGGTTAGAGAGAGAGGGGTGAAATCAGCCGAGGTTCCAGCTCCTGATCGCTGTCCAGTTATCCCTGGGTTAGAGAGAGGGAAAATTCGTCAGGGTTTCTGTTCCTAATCACTGTCAAGTGATCCCTGGGCTAGAGAGATAGAGAGGGGAAATCAGCCAGTGTTCCTGCTCCTGATCACTGTCCAGTGATCCATGGGTTAGAGAGAGAGATAGACAGGGGAAATGAGCCAGGGTTCCTGCTCCTGATCATTATCCAGTGATCCCTGGGTTAGAGGGAAAGAGAGGTGGGAAATGAGCCAGGGTTCCTTTTCCTGATTGCTGTCCAGTGATCCCTGGGTTTGAGAGAGCGAGGGGAAATCAGCCAGGTTTCCTGCTCTTGATCACTGTCCAGTGATCCCTGGGTTTAGGAGAGTGAGAGGGGAAATCAGGCCGGCTTCGTGCTCCTTTTCATTGTCCCGTAATCCCTGGGATAGAGAGAGAGACAGAGGGGAAATAGGCCAGGGTTCCTGCTCCTGATCACTGTCCAGTGATGACTGGGTTAGATAGAGAGAGGGGAAATCAGCCAGGGTTCCTGCTCCTGATCACTGCCCAATGATCCCTGGGTTAGAGAGAGAGATTGGAAATCAGCCAGGGTTCCTACTCCTGATCACTGTCCAGTGCTCCCTGATTTAGAGAAAGAGAGGGGAAATGAGCCCGGGTTCCTGCTCCTGATCACTGTCCAGAGATCCGTCGGTTTAAGAGGTAGATGGGAAATCAGCCAGGGTTCCCTGCTCCTGATCACTGTCCAGTGATCCCTTGGTTAGACACAGAGAGAGGTGAAATCAGCCAGGGTTCCTGCTCCTGATCACTGTACAGTGAACCCTCGGTTAGAGAGAGAGGGAGGAAATCCACCAGGGTTATAGCTCCTGACCACTAGTCATTCATCCCTGGGTTAGGGAGAGATAGAGAGGGGAATTCAGCCAGGGTTCCTGCTTCTTATCACTGTCCAGTGATCCCTGATTTAGAGAAAGAGAGGGGAAATGAGCCAGGGTTCCTGCTCATGATCACTGTCCAGTGATCCCTGGGTTAGAAAGAGAGAGGGAGGTAATCAGCCAGGCTTCCTGCTCCTGATCACTATCCAGTGATCCCTGGGTTAGAGGGAAAGAGAGGTGGGAAATGAGCCAGGGTTCCTGCTCCTGATTGCTGTCCAGTGATCCCTGGGTTTGAGAGAGCGAGGGGAAATCAGCCAGGTTTCCTGCTCTTGATCACTGTCCAGTGATCCCTGGGTTTAGGAGAGTGAGAGGGGAAATCAGGCCGGCTTCGTGCTCCTTTTCATTGTCCCGTAATCCCTGGGATAGAGAGAGAGACAGAGGGGAAATAGGCCAGGGTTCCTGCTCCTGATCACTGTTCAGTGATCCCCGGGTTAGAGAGAGAGAGATGAAATTAGCCAGGGTTTCTGCTCCTGATCACTGTCCGGTGGTCTCTATGTTAGAGAGAGAGAGAGGGGAAATCAGCCAGGGTTCCTACTCCTGATCACTGTCCAGTGATGTCTGGGTTAGAGAGAGGGGGCAAATCAGCCAGGGTTCCTGCTCCTGGTAACTATTCAGTGATCTCTGTGTTAGAGAGAGAGAGAGGGGGAATCAGCCAGGCTCCCTGCTCCTGATCACTGTCCAGTGATCCCTGGGTTAGGTAGAGTGAGAGCAGATATCAGCCAGGGTGACTGCTTCTGATCATTGTCCAGTGATCCCTGGGTTAGAAAGAGAGTGAGTGGGGAAATCAGCCAGGGTTCCTGCTCTTGATCACTGTCCAGTTATGTATGGGTTAGAGAGAGAGAGGTTGAATCAGCCAGGGATCCTGCTCCTGATCACTGTCTAGTGATCCCTGGGTTAGAGAGAGAGAGAGGGGTGCGGGGAAATCAGCCAGAGCTCCTGCTCCTGATCACTGCCCAGTGATCCCAGGGTTAGAGAGAGAGGGGTGAAATCAGCCGAGGTTCCAGCTCCTGATCGCTGTCCAGTTATCCCTGGGTTAGAGAGAGGGAAAATTCGTCAGGGTTTCTGTTCCTAATCACTGTCAAGTGATCCCTGGGCTAGAGAGATAGAGAGGGGAAATCAGCCAGTGTTCCTGCTCCTGATCATTGTCCAGTGATCCATGGGTTAGAGAGAGAGATAGACAGGGGAAATGAGCCAGGGTTCCTGCTCCTGATCACTGTCCCGAGATCCCTCGGTTTGAGAGGTAGAGGGGAAATGAGCCAGGGTTCCTTTTCCTGATCACTGTCCAGTGATCGCTGGGTTAGACACAGAGAGAGGGGAAATCAGCCAAGGTTCCTGCTCCTGATCACTGTCCAGTGATCCCGCGGTTAGAGAGAGAGGGAGGAAATCCGCCAGGGTTATAGCTCCTGATCACTAGTCATTCATCCCTGGGTTAGCGAGAGATAGAGAGGGGATTTCAGCCGGGGTTCCAGCTCCTGATCACTGTCCAGTGATCCCTGATTTAGTGAAAGGGAGGGGAAATGAGCCAGGGTTCCTGCTCCTGATCACTGTCCAGTGATCCCTGGGTTAGGGAGAGTGAGAGGGGAAATCAGCCAGGGTTCCTGCTCTTGATCACTGTCCAGTTATGTATGGGTTAGAGAGAGAGAGGGTGAATCAGCCAGGGATCCTGCTCCTGATCACTGTCTAGTGATCCCTGGGTTAGAGAGAGAGGGGTGGGGGGAAATCAGCCAGAGCTCCTGCTCCTGATCACTGCCCAGTGATCCCTGGGTTAGAGAGAGAGTGAGAGAGAAAGAGAAAATCAGCCCGGGTTCCTGCTCCTGATTACTATCCAGTGATTCCCGGTTTTGAGAAAGAGATCGGAAATCAGCAAGGGTTTCCACTCCTGATCACTGTCCAGTGATCCCTGGGTTAGAGAGAGAGAGTGGAAATCAGCCAGGCTTCCTGGTCCTGATCGCTCTCCAGTGATCTCTCGTTTAGGAGGAGTGAGAGGGGAATATCAGCCAGGGTTCCTGCTCCTGATCATTGTCCAGTGATCCCTGGGTTTGAGAGAGAGAGAGAGAGGAAATTAGCCAGGGTTCCTGCTCCTGATTACTGTCCAGTGATCTCTGGTTTAGAGAGAGAGAGAGGGGAAATCAGCCAGGGTTCCTGCTCCTGAACACTGACCAGTGATCCCAGGGTTAGAGAGGGAGGGGTGAAATCAGCCGGGGTTCCAGCTCCTGATCGCTGTCCAGTTATCCCTGGGTTAGAGACAGGGAAAATCAGTCAGGGTTTCTGTTCTTAATCACTGTCAAGTGATCCCTGGGCTAGAGAGATAGAGAGGGGAAATCAGCCAGTGTTCCTGCTCCTGATCACTGTCCAGTGATCCATGGGTTAGAGAGAGAGATAGACAGGGGAAATGAGCCAGGGTTCCTGCTCCTGATCACTATCCAGTGATCCCTGGGTTAGAGGGAAAGAGAGGTGGGAAATGAGCCAGGGTTCCTTTTCCTGATTGCTGTCCAGTGATCCCTGGGTTAGAGAGAGAGTTTGGAAATCCGCCAGGGTTCCTACTCCTGATCACTGTCCAATGACCCCTGGGTTAGAGAGAGTGAGAGGTAATCAGCTAGGGTTCCTGCTCCTGATCGCTGTCCATTGATTCCTGGGTTAGATAGTGAAAGAGCGGATATCAGCCTGGGTTCCTGTTCCTGATGACTGTCCAGTGATCCCTGGGTTTAGAGAGAGAGGAGAAATCAGCCAGGGTTCCTTCTCCTGATCGCTGTCCAGTGATACCTGGGTTAGAGAGAGAGGAAATCAGCCAGGGTTCCTGCTCCTGATCACTGTGTTACGAAGAGTGAGAAGGGAAATCATCCCGGCTTCCTGCTCCTGTTGATTGTCCCGTGATCCCTGGGTTAGAGAGAGAGACAGAGGGGAAATAGGCCTGGGTTCCTGCTCCTGATCACTGTCCAGTGATTCCTGGGTTAGAGAGAGCGAAGGGAAATCAGCCAGGGTTCCTGCTCCTGATCACTGACCAGTGATCCCTGGGTTAGGGGGAGTGAGAGGGGAAATCAGCCCGTCTTCCTGCTCCTGTTCATTATCCCGTGATCCCTGGGTTAGAGAGAGAGACAGAGGGGAAATAGGCCCGGGTTCCTGCTCCTGATCACTGTCCAGTGATCCCCGGGTTAGAAAGAGAGAGGGCAAATCAGCCAGGGTTCCTTCTCCTGATCACTGTCCAGTGATCCCCTTGTTAGAGAGAGAGATGGGAAATCAGCCAGGGTTCCTACTCCTGATCACTGTCCAGTGAGCCCTGTGTTAGAGAGAGTGAGAGGAAATCAGCCACGGTTCCTGCTCCTGATCACTGTCCAGTGATCCCTGGGTTAGAAAGAGAGAGTGAGGTAATCAGCCAGGGTTCCTGCTCCTGATCGCTGTCCAGTGATGCCTGGGTTAGATAGTGAAATAGATCAAATCAGCCAGGGTTCCTATTCCTGATCACTGTCCAGTGATCCCTGATTTAGAGAGAGAGAGAGGGGAAATCAGCCCGGGTTCCTGTTCTTGATCACTGTCCAGTGTTCCCTGGATTAGAGAGAGGGGAAATCAACCAGGATTCCTGCTCCTGATCACTGTCAAGTGATCCCTGATTTAGAGAGAGTGAGAGGGGAAATCAGCCCGGGTTCCTGCTCCTGATCACTATCCAGTGATCCCTGGGTTGGAGGGAAAGAGAGGTGGGATATGAACCAGGGTTTCTGCTCCTGATTACAGTCCAGTGAGCCCTGGGTTAGGGAGCGAGGGGAAATCAGCCCGCCTCCCTTCTCCTGTTGATTGTCCCGTGATCCCTGGGTTAGAGAGAGAGACACAGGGGATATAGGCCAGGGTTCCTGCTCCTGATCACTGTCCAGTGATATCTGGGTTAGAAAGAGAGTGGGGGAATCAGCCATGGTTCCTGCTCCTAATCACTGTCAAGTGATCCCTTGGCTAGAGAGATAGAGAGGGGTAATCTGCCAGGGTTCCTGCTCCTGATCACTGTCCAGTGATCCCTGTGTTAGAGGCAGAGAGATGGGAAATGAGCCAGGGTTCCTGCTCCTGATCACTGTCCAGTGATACCTCGGTTAGAGAGAGAGGGAGGAAATCAGCCAGGGTTATAGCTCCTGATCACTAGTCATTCATCCCTGGGTTAGGGAGAGATAGAGAGGGGATATCAGCCAGGGTTCCTGCTCCTGATCACTGTCCAGTGATCCCTGGGTTAGATAGAGAGAGGGAGGTAATCAGCCAGGGTTCCTGCTCCTGATCGCTGTCCAGTGATTCCTGGGTTAATTAGTGAAAGAGCGGAAATCAGCCCGTGTTCCTGTTCCTGATCACTGTCCAGTGATCCCCAGGTTAGAGGGAGAGGGGGGAATTCAGCCAGGGTTCCTGCTCCTGATCACTGTCCAGTGATGTCTGGGTTAGAAAGAGAGAGGGGGAATCAGCCAGGGTTCCTGCTCCTAATCACTGTCAAGTTATCCCTGGGCTAGAGAGATAGAGAGGGGAAATCAGCCAGTGTTCTTGTTCCTGATCACTGTCCAGTGATCCATGGGTTAGAGAGAGAGACATACAGGGGAAATCTGCCAGGGTTCCTGCTCCTGATCACTCTCCAGTGATCCCTGGGTTAGAGGCAGAGAGAGGGGAAATCAGCCAGGGTTCCTGCTCCCGATCACTGTCCAGTGATCCCTCGGTTAGAGAGAGAGGGAGGAAATCAGCCAGGGTTATATCTCCTGATCACTAGGCATTCATCCCTGGGTTAGGGAGAGATAGAGAGGGGATATCAGCCAGGGTTCCTGCTCCTGATCACTGTCCAGTGATTCCTGGGTTAATTAGTGAAAGAGCGGAAATGAGCCAGGGTTCCTGCTCCTGATCACTATCCAGTGATTCCTGGGTTAGAGGGAAAGAGAGGTGGGAAATGAGCCAGGGTTCCTGCACCTGATCACTGTCCAGTGACCCCTGGGTTAGAGAGAGCAAGGGGCAATCAGCCAGGGTTCCTGCTCCTGATCACTGTCCAGTGATCCCTGGGTTAGAGAGAGCGAGGGGAAATCAGCCAGGTTTCCTGCTCCCGATCACTGTCCAGTGTTCCCTTGATTAGAGAGAGGGCAAATCAGCCAGAGTTCCTGCTCCTGATCACTGTCCAGTGATCCCTTGGTTAGAGAGCGAGGGGAAATCAGCCAGGGTTATAGCTCCTGATTATTGTGCAGTGATCCCTGGGTTAAGGAGAATGAGATGGGAAATCAGCCCGGCTTCCTGCTACTTTTCATTGTCCCGTGATCCCTGCGTTAGTGAGAGAGACAGAGGGGAAATAGGCCAGGGTTCCTGCTCCTGATCACTGTCCAGTGATGTCTGGGTTAGAAAGAGAGAGGGGGAATCAGCCAGGGTTCCTTCTCCTGATCACTGTCCAGTGATCCCCGGGTTAGAGACAGAGAGGGGAAATCTGCCAGGGTTCCTTTTCCTGATCACTATCCAGTGATCGCTGGGTTAGAGGGAAAGAGAGGTGGGAAATGAGCCAGAGTTGTTGCTCCTGATCACTGTCCAGTGATCCCTGGGTTAGAGAGAGCGAGGGGAAATCAGCCAGGGTTCCTGCTCCTGATCACTGTCCAGTGATGTCTGGGTTAGAAAGAGAGAGGGGGAATCAGCCAGGGTTCCTGCTTCTAATCACTGTCAAGTGCTCCCTGGGCTAGGAAGATAGAGAGGGGAAATCCGCCAGTGTTCCTTCTCCTGATCACTGTCCAGTGATCCATGGGTTAGAGAGAGAGGCAGACAGGGGAGGTAATCAGCCAGTGTTCCTGCTCCTGATCACTGTCCAGTGATCCCTGATTTAGAGAGACGGATGGGAAATCAGCCAGTGTTCCTGCTCCTGATCACTGTCCAGTGATCTATGGGTTAGAGAGAGAGACAGACAGGGGATGTAATCATCAGGGTTCCTGCTCCTGATCACTGTCAACTGATCCCCGGGTTAGAGAGAGAGATGGGAAATCAGCCAGGGTTCCTGCTCCTGTTCATTGTCCCATGATCCCTGAGTTAGATAGAGAGATAGAGGGGAAATAGGCCAGGGTTCCTGCTCCTGATCACTGTCCAGTGATCCCCGGGTTAGAGAGAGTGAGAGCAAATCAGCCAGGGTTCCTTCTCCTGATCACTGTCCAGTGATCCCTGGTTTAGAAAGAGAGAGGGAGATATTCATCCAGGGTTCCTGCTCCTGATCACTGTCCCGTGATCCCTGGTTTAGATAGAGAGAGGGAGATAATCAGCCAGGGTTACTGCTCCTGATTGCTGTCCAGTGATGCCTGGGTTAGATAGTGAAAGAGATGAAATCAGCCAGAGTTCCTGCTCCTGATCACTGTGCAGTGATCCCTTGGTTAGGGAGAGTGAGATGGTGAATCAGCCCGGCGTCCTGCTCCTGTTCATTGTCCCGTGATCCCTGTATTAGAGAGAGAGACAGAGGGGAAATAGGCCAGGTTTCGTGCTCCTGATCACTGTCCAGTGTTGTCTGGGTTAGAAAGAGAAAGGGGGAATCAGCCAGTGTCCCAGCTCCTGATCACTGTCCAGTGATCCCCGGGATAGAGAGAGAGAGGGGAAATCAGCCAGGGTTCCTTCTACTGATCACTATCGAAGGATCCCTGGGTTAGAGGGAAAGAGAGGTGGGAAATGAGCCAGGGTTCCTGCTCCTGATCGCTGTCCAGTGATCCCTGGGTTTAGTAGAGTGAGAGGGGAAATCAGCCCGGCTTCCTGCTCCTGTTCATTGTCCCGTAATCCCTAGGATAGAGAGAGAGACAGAGGGGAAATAGGCCTGGGTTCCTGCTCCTGATCACTGTCCAGTGATGCCTGGGTTAGATAGAGAGAGGGGGAATCAGCCAGGGTTCCTGCTCCTGATCACTGTCTAGTGATCCCCGGGTTTGAGAGAGAGAGGGGAAATCAGCCAGGGTTCCTTCTCCTGATCACTGTCCAGTGATCCCTGGGTTAGAGAGTGGGAGTGGAAATCAGCCAGGGTTCCTGGTCCTGAACATTGTCCAGTGATCCCTGGGTTTGAGGGAGAGAGAGAGAGGATATTAGCCAGGGTTCCTGCTCCTGAGCACTGACCAGTGATCCCTGGGTTAGAGAGAGAGGGGGGAAATCAGCCAGGGTTCCTGCTCCTGATCAGTGTCCAGTTATCCCTGGGTTAGAGAGATGGGAAATCAGCCAGTGTTCCTGCTCCTGATCACTGTCCAGTGATCCCTGATTTAGAGAAAGAGAGGGGAAATCAGCCACGGTTTCTGCTCGTGATCACTGTCCAGTGATCCCTGGGTTAGAAAGAGAGAGGGAGGTAATCAGCCAGGCTTCCTGCTCCTGATCACTGTCCAGTGATTCCTGGGTTAGATAGTGAAAGAGGGGAAATCAGCCAGGCTTCCCTCTCCTGATCACTGTCCAGTTATCCCTGGGTTAGAGAGATGGGAAATCAGCCAGTGTTCCTGCTCCTGAACATTGTCCAGTGATCCCTGATTTAGAGAAAGAGAGGGGAAATCAGCCACGGTTTCTGCTCGTGATCACTGTCCAGTAATCCCTGGGTTAGAAAGAGAGAGGGAGGTAATCAGCCAGGGTTCCTGCTCCTGATCACTGTCCAGTGATTCCTGGGTTAGATAGTGAAAGAGGGGAAATCAGCCATTGAGTACTGTTCCTGATCACTGTCCAGTGATCCCTGGGTTAGGGAGAGGGGAAATCAGCCAGGGTTCCTTCTCCTGATCACTGTCCGGTGATTCCTGGGTTAGAGAGAGGGAGGATAATTCAGCCAGGGTTCCTGCTCCTGATCACTATCCAGTGATCCCTGGGTTAGAGGGAAAGAGAGGTGGGAAATGAGCCAGGGTTCCTGCTCCTGATCACTGTCCAGTGATCCCTGGGTTAGAAAGAGAAAGGGGGAGTGAGCCAGGGTTCCTTCTCCTGATCACTGTACAGTGATCCCCGGCATAGAGAGAGAGAGGGGAAATCAGCCAGGGTTCCTTCTACTGATCACTATCCAGTGATCCCTGGGTTAGAGGTAAAGAGAGGTGGGAAATGAGCCAGGTTTCCTGCTCCTGATCGCTGTCCAGTGATCCCTGGGTTAGAGAGAGCGAGGGGAAATCAGCCAGGGTTCCTGCTCTTGATCACTGTCCAGTGATCCCTGGGTTTAGGAGAGTGAGAGGGGAAATCAGCCCGGCTTCGTGCTCCTTTTCATTGTCCTTTAATCCCTGGGATAGAGAGAGAGACAGAGGGGAAATAAGCCAGGGTTCCTGCTCCTGATCACTGTCCAGTGATGACTGGGTTAGATAGAGAGAGGGGAAATCAGCCAGGGTTCCTGCTCCTGATCACTGCCCAATGATCCCTGGGTTAGAGAGAGAGATTGGAAATCAGCCTGGGTTCCTACTCCTGATCACTGTCCAGTGACCCCTGATTTAGAGAAAGAGAGGGGAAATCAGCCCGGGTTCCTGCTCCTCATCACTGTCCAGTGATCCATTGGTTAGAGAGAGAGATAGACAGGGGAAATGAGCCAGGGTTCCTGCTCCTGATCGCTGTCCAGAGATCCGTCGGTTTAAGAGGTAGATGGGAAATCAGCCAGGGTTCCCTGCTCCTGATCACTGTCCAGTGATCCCTTGGTTAGACACAGAGAGAGGTGAAATCAGCCAGGGTTCCTGCTCCTGATCACTGTACAGTGAACCCTCGGTTAGAGAGAGAGGGAGGAAATCCACCAGGGTTATAGCTCCTGACCACTAGTCATTCATCCCTGGGTTAGGGAGAGATAGAGAGGGGAATTCAGCCAGGGTTCCTGCTTCTTATCACTGTCCAGTGATCCCTGATTTAGAGAAAGAGAGGGGAAATGAGCCAGGGTTCCTGCTCATGATCACTGTCCAGTGATCCCTGGGTTAGAAAGAGAGAGGGAGGTAATCAGCCAGGCTTCCTGCTCCTGATCACTGTCCAGTGATTCCTGGGTTAGATAGTGAAAGAGGGGAAATGAGCCAGGGTTCCTGTTCCTGATCACTGTCCAGTGATCCCTGGGTTAGAGAGAGGGGAAATCAGCCATGGTTCCTTCGCCTGATCACTGTCCAGTGATTCCCGGGTTAGAGAGAGAGAGGGGAATTCAGCCAGGGTTCCTGCTCCTGATCACTATCCAGTGATCCCTGGGTTAGAGGGAAAGAGAGGTGGGAAATGAGCCAGGGTTCCTGCTCCTGATCACTGTCCAGTGATCCCTGGGTTAGAGAGAGCGAGGGGAAATCAGCCAGGGTTCCTGCTCCTGATCACTGTGCAGTGATCCCTTGGTTCGGGAGAGTGAGATGGTGAATCAGCCCGGCTTCCTGCTCCTGTTCATTGTCCCGTGATCCCTGCATTAGAGAGAGAGACAGAGGGGAAATAGGCCAGGGTTCCTGCTCCTGATCACTATCCAGTGATCCCTGGGTTAGAGGGAAAGAGAGGTGGGAAATGAGCCAGGGTTCCTGCTCCTGATTGCTGTCCAGTGATCCCTGGGTTTGAGAGAGCGAGGGGAAATCAGCCAGGTTTCCTGCTCTTGATCACTGTCCAGTGATCCCTGGGTTTAGGAGAGTGAGAGGGGAAATCAGGCCGGCTTCGTGCTCCTTTTCATTGTCCCGTAATCCCTGGGATAGAGAGAGAGACAGAGGGGAAATAGGCCAGGGTTCCTGCTCCTGATCACTGTCCAGTGATGACTGGGTTAGATAGAGAGAGGGGAAATCAGCCAGGGTTCCTGCTCCTGATCACTGCCCAATGATCCCTGGGTTAGAGAGAGAGATTGGAAATCAGCCAGGGTTCCTACTCCTGATCACTGTCCAGTGCTCCCTGATTTAGAGAAAGAGAGGGGAAATCAGCCCGGGTTCCTGCTCCTCATCACTGTCCAGTGATGCATTGGTTAGAGAGTGAGATAGACAGGGGAAATGAGCCCGGGTTCCTGCTCCTGATCACTGTCCAGAGATCCGTCGGTTTAAGAGGTAGATGGGAAATCAGCCAGGGTTCCCTGCTCCTGATCACTGTCCAGTGATCCCTTGGTTAGACACAGAGAGAGGTGAAATCAGCCAGGGTTCCTGCTCCTGATCACTGTACAGTGAACCCTCGGTTAGAGAGAGAGGGAGGAAATCCACCAGGGTTATAGCTCCTGACCACTAGTCATTCATCCCTGGGTTAGGGAGAGATAGAGAGGGGAATTCAGCCAGGGTTCCTGCTTCTTATCACTGTCCAGTGATCCCTGATTTAGAGAAAGAGAGGGGAAATGAGCCAGGGTTCCTGCTCATGATCACTGTCCAGTGATCCCTGGGTTAGAAAGAGAGAGGGAGGTAATCAGCCAGGCTTCCTGCTCCTGATCACTATCCAGTGATCCCTGGGTTAGAGGGAAAGAGAGGTGGGAAATGAGCCAGGGTTCCTGCTCCTGATTGCTGTCCAGTGATCCCTGGGTTTGAGAGAGCGAGGGGAAATCAGCCAGGTTTCCTGCTCTTGATCACTGTCCAGTGATCCCTGGGTTTAGGAGAGTGAGAGGGGAAATCAGGCCGGCTTCGTGCTCCTTTTCATTGTCCCGTAATCCCTGGGATAGAGAGAGAGACAGAGGGGAAATAGGCCAGGGTTCCTGCTCCTGATCACTGTCCAGTGATGACTGGGTTAGATAGAGAGAGGGGGAATCAGTCAGGGTTCCTGCTCAGATCACTGCCCAGTGATCCCCGGGTTAGAGAGAGATTGGAAATCAGCCAGGGTTCCTGCTCCTGATCACTGTCCAGTGATCCCTGGTTTAGAAAGAGAGAGGGAGATTATCAGCCAGGGTTCCTGCTCCTGATCACTGTCCTGTGATCCCTGGGTTAGAATGAGAGAGTGAGGTAATCAGCCAGGGTTCGTGCTCCTGATCACTGTCCAGTGATCCCTGGGTTTAGAGAGAGAGGAGAAATCAGCCAGGGTTCCTTCTCCTGATCACTGTCCAGTGATCCCCGGATTAGAGAGAGAGACGGGAAATTAGCCAGGGTTCCTGCTCCTGATGACTATCCAGTGATCTCTGGGTTAGAGGGAAAGACATGTGGGAAATGATCCAGGGTTCCTACTCCTGATCACTGTCCAGTGATCCCTGGGTTAGGGAGAGTGAGAGGTGAAATCAGCCCGGCTTCCTGCTCCTGTTCATTGTCCCGTGATCCCTGGGTTAGAAAGAGAGACAGAGGGGAAATCGGCCAGGGTTCCTGCTCCTGATCACTGTGCAGTGATGTCTGGATTAGAAAGAGAGAGGGGGAATCAGCCAGGGTTCCTGCTCCTGATCACTGTTCAGTGATCCCCGGGTTAGAGAGAGAGAGATGAAATTAGCCAGGGTTTCTGCTCCTGATCACTGTCCGGTGGTCTCTATGTTAGAGAGAGAGAGAGGGGAAATCAGCCAGGGTTCCTGCTCCTGATCACTGTCCAGTGATGTCTGGGTTAGAGAGAGAGAGGGGGCAAATCAGCCAGGGTTCCTGCTCCTGGTAACTATTCAGTGATCTCTGTGTTAGAGAGAGAGAGAGGGGGAATCAGCCAGGCTCCCTGCTCCTGATCACTGTCGAGTGATCCCTGGGTTAGGTAGAGTGAGAGCAGATATCAGCCAGGGTGACTGCTTCTGATCATTGTCCAGTGATCCCTGGGTTAGAAAGAGAGTGAGTGGGGAAATCAGCCAGGGTTCCTGCTCTTGATCACTGTCCAGTTATGTGTGGGTTAGAGAGAGAGAGGGTGAATCAGCCAGGGATCCTGCTCCTGATCACTGTCTAGTGATCCCTGGGTTAGAGAGAGAGAGAGAGGGGTGGGGGGAAATCAGCCAGAGCTCCTGCTCCTGATCACTGCCCAGTGATCCCAGGGTTAGAGAGAGAGGGGGGAAATCCGCCAGGGTTATAGCTCCTGATCACTAGTCATTCATCCCTGGGTTAGCGAGAGATAGAGAGGGGATTTCAGCCGGGGTTCCAGCTCCTGATCACTGTCCTGTGATCCCTGATTTAGTGAAAGGGAGGGGAAATGAGCCAGGGTTCCTGCTCCTGATCACTGTCCAGTGATCCCTGGGTTAGGGAGAGTGAGAGGGGAAATCAGCCCGGCTTCCTGCTCCTGTTCATTGTCCGGTGATCCCTGGGTTAGAGAGAGAGACAGAGGGGAAATTGGCCAGGGTTCCTGCTCCTGATCACTAGGCATTCATCCCTGGGTTAGGGAGAGATAGAGAGGGGATATCAGCCAGGGTTCCTGCTCCTCATCACTGTCCAGTGATTCCTGGGTTAATTAGTGAAAGAGCGGAAATGAGCCAGGGTTCCTGCTCCTGATCACTATCCAGTGATTCCTGGGTTAGAGGGAAAGAGAGGTGGGAAATGAGCCAGGGTTCCTGCACCTGATCACTGTCCAGTGACCCCTGGGTTAGAGAGAGCAAGGGGCAATCAGCCAGGGTTCCTGCTCCTGATCACTATCCAGTAATCCCTGGGTTAGAGGGAAAGAGAGGTGGGAAATGAGCCAGGGTTCCTTCTCCTGATCACTGTCCAGTGATCCCTGGGTTAGAAAGAGAAAGGGGGAATGAGCCAGGGTTCCTTCTCCTGATCACTGTCCAGTGATCCCCGGCATAGTGAGAGAGAGGGGAAATCAGCCAGGGTTCCTTCTACTGATCACTATCCAGTGAACCCTGGGTTAGAGGTAAAGAGAGGTGGGAAATGAGCCAGGGCTCCTGCTTGATTGCTGGCCAGTGATCCCTGGGTTAGAGAGAGCGAGGGGAAATCCGCCAGGGTTCCTGCTCCTGATCACTGCCCAATGATCGCCGGGTTAGAGAGAGAGTTTGGAAATCCGCCAGGGTTCCTACTCCTGATCACTGTCCAATGACCCCTGGGTTAGAGAGAGTGAGAGGTAATCAGCTAGGGTTCCTGCTCCTGATCGCTGTCCATTGATTCCTGGGTTAGATAGTGACAGAGGGGATATCAGCCTGGGTTCCTGTTCCTGATGACTGTCCAGTGATCCCTGGGTTTAGAGAGAGAGGAGAAATCAGCCAGGGTTCCTTCTCCTGATCGCTGTCCAGTGATACCTGGGTTAGAGAGAGAGGAAATCAGCCAGGGTTCCTGCTCCTGATCACTGTGTTACGAAGAGTGAGAAGGGAAATCATCCCGGCTTCCTGCTCCTGTTGATTGTCCCGTGATCCCTGGGTTAGAGAGAGAGACAGAGGGGAAATAGGCCTGGGTTCCTGCTCCTGATCACTGTCCAGTGATTCCTGGGTTAGAGAGAGCGAAGGGAAATCAGCCAGGGTTCCTGCTCCTGATCACTGACCAGTGAGCCCTGGGTTAGGGAGCGAGGGGAAATCAGCCCGCCTCCCTTCTCCTGTTGATTGTCCCGTGATCCCTGGGTTAGAGAGAGAGACACAGGGGATATAGGCCAGGGTTCCTGCTCCTGATCACTGTCCAGTGATATCTGGGTTAGAAAGAGAGTGGGGGAATCAGCCATGGTTCCTGCTCCTAATCACTGTCAAGTGATCCCTTGGCTAGAGAGATAGAGAGGGGTAATCTGCCAGGGTTCCTGCTCCTGATCACTGTCCAGTGATCCCTGTGTTAGAGGCAGAGAGATGGGAAATGAGCCAGGGTTCCTGCTCCTGATCACTGTCCAGTGATACCTCGGTTAGTGAGAGAGGGAGGAAATCAGCCAGGGTTATAGCTCCTGATCACTAGTCATTCATCCCTGGGTTAGGGAGAGATAGAGAGGGGATATCAGCCAGGGTTCCTGCTCCTGATCACTGTCCAGTGATCCCTGGGTTAGATAGAGAGAGGGAGGTAATCAGCCAGGGTTCCTGCTCCTGATCGCTGTCCAGTGATTCCTGGGTTAATTAGTGAAAGAGCGGAAATCAGCCCGTGTTCCTGTTCCTGATCACTGTCCAGTGATCCCCAGGTTAGAGGGAGAGGGGGGAATTCAGCCAGGGTTCCTGCTCCTGATCACTGTCCAGTGATGTCTGGGTTAGAAAGAGAGAGGGGGAATCAGCCAGGGTTCCTGCTCCTAATCACTGTCAAGTTATCCCTGGGCTAGAGAGATAGAGAGGGGAAATCAGCCAGTGTTCTTGTTCCTGATCACTGTCCAGTGATCCATGGGTTAGAGAGAGAGACATACAGGGGAAATCTGCCAGGGTTCCTGCTCCTGATCACTCTCCAGTGATCCCTGGGTTAGAGGCAGAGAGAGGGGAAATCAGCCAGGGTTCCTGCTCCCGATCACTGTCCAGTGATCCCTCGGTTAGAGAGAGAGGGAGGAAATCAGCCAGGGTTATATCTCCTGATCACTAGGCATTCATCCCTGGGTTAGGGAGAGATAGAGAGGGGATATCAGCCAGGGTTCCTGCTCCTGATCACTGTCCAGTGATTCCTGGGTTAATTAGTGAAAGAGCGGAAATGAGCCAGGGTTCCTGCTCCTGATCACTATCCAGTGATTCCTGGGTTAGAGGGAAAGAGAGGTGGGAAATGAGCCAGGGTTCCTGCACCTGATCACTGTCCAGTGACCCCTGGGTTAGAGAGAGCAAGGGGCAATCAGCCAGGGTTCCTGCTCCTGATCACTGTCCAGTGATCCCTGGGTTAGAGAGAGCGAGGGGAAATCAGCCAGGTTTCCTGCTCCCGATCACTGTCCAGTGTTCCCTTGATTAGAGAGAGGGCAAATCAGCCAGAGTTCCTGCTCCTGATCACTGTCCAGTGATCCCTTGGTTAGAGAGCGAGGGGAAATCAGCCAGGGTTATAGCTCCTGATTATTGTGCAGTGATCCCTGGGTTAAGGAGAATGAGATGGGAAATCAGCCCGGCTTCCTGCTACTTTTCATTGTCCCGTGATCCCTGCGTTAGTGAGAGAGACAGAGGGGAAATAGGCCAGGGTTCCTGCTCCTGATCACTGTCCAGTGATGTCTGGGTTAGAAAGAGAGAGGGGGAATCAGCCAGGGTTCCTTCTCCTGATCACTGTCCAGTGATCCCCGGGTTAGAGACAGAGAGGGGAAATCTGCCAGGGTTCCTTTTCCTGATCACTATCCAGTGATCGCTGGGTTAGAGGGAAAGAGAGGTGGGAAATGAGCCAGAGTTGTTGCTCCTGATCACTGTCCAGTGATCCCTGGGTTAGAGAGAGCGAGGGGAAATCAGCCAGGGTTCCTGCTCCTGATCACTGTCCAGTGATGTCTGGGTTAGAAAGAGAGAGGGGGAATCAGCCAGGGTTCCTGCTTCTAATCACTGTCAAGTGCTCCCTGGGCTAGGAAGATAGAGAGGGGAAATCCGCCAGTGTTCCTTCTCCTGATCACTGTCCAGTGATCCATGGGTTAGAGAGAGAGGCAGACAGGGGAGGTAATCAGCCAGTGTTCCTGCTCCTGATCACTGTCCAGTGATCCCTGATTTAGAGAGACGGATGGGAAATCAGCCAGTGTTCCTGCTCCTGATCACTGTCCAGTGATCTATGGGTTAGAGAGAGAGACAGACAGGGGATGTAATCATCAGGGTTCCTGCTCCTGATCACTGTCAACTGATCCCCGGGTTAGAGAGAGAGATGGGAAATCAGCCAGGGTTCCTGCTCCTGTTCATTGTCCCATGATCCCTGAGTTAGATAGAGAGATAGAGGGGAAATAGGCCAGGGTTCCTGCTCCTGATCACTGTCCAGTGATCCCCGGGTTAGAGAGAGTGAGAGCAAATCAGCCAGGGTTCCTTCTCCTGATCACTGTCCAGTGATCCCTGGTTTAGAAAGAGAGAGGGAGATATTCATCCAGGGTTCCTGCTCCTGATCACTGTCCCGTGATCCCTGGTTTAGATAGAGAGAGGGAGATAATCAGCCAGGGTTACTGCTCCTGATTGCTGTCCAGTGATGCCTGGGTTAGATAGTGAAAGAGATGAAATCAGCCAGAGTTCCTGTTCCTGATCACTGTCCAGTTATCCCTGGGTTAGAGAAAGGGGAAATCAGCCAGGGTTCCTGCTCCTGATCACTGTGCAGTGATCCCTTGTTTAGGGAGAGTGAGATGGTGAATCAGCCCGGCGTCCTGCTCCTGTTCATTGTCCCGTGATCCCTGTATTAGAGAGAGAGACAGAGGGGAAATAGGCCAGGTTTCGTGCTCCTGATCACTGTCCAGTGTTGTCTGGGTTAGAAAGAGAAAGGGGGAATCAGCCAGTGTCCCAGCTCCTGATCACTGTCCAGTGATCCCCGGGATAGAGAGAGAGAGGGGAAATCAGCCAGGGTTCCTTCTACTGATCACTATCGAAGGATCCCTGGGTTAGAGGGAAAGAGAGGTGGGAAATGAGCCAGGGTTCCTGCTCCTGATCGCTGTCCAGTGATCCCTGGGTTTAGTAGAGTGAGAGGGGAAATCAGCCCGGCTTCCTGCTCCTGTTCATTGTCCCGTAATCCCTAGGATAGAGAGAGAGACAGAGGGGAAATAGGCCTGGGTTCCTGCTCCTGATCACTGTCCAGTGATGCCTGGGTTAGATAGAGAGAGGGGGAATCAGCCAGGGTTCCTGCTCCTGATCACTGTCTAGTGATCCCCGGGTTTGAGAGAGAGAGGGGAAATCAGCCAGGGTTCCTTCTCCTGATCACTGTCCAGTGATCCCTGGGTTAGAGAGTGGGAGTGGAAATCAGCCAGGGTTCCTGGTCCTGAACATTGTCCAGTGATCCCTGGGTTTGAGGGAGAGAGAGAGAGGATATTAGCCAGGGTTCCTGCTCCTGAGCACTGACCAGTGATCCCTGGGTTAGAGAGAGAGGGGGGAAATCAGCCAGGGTTCCTGCTCCTGATCAGTGTCCAGTTATCCCTGGGTTAGAGAGATGGGAAATCAGCCAGTGTTCCTGCTCCTGATCACTGTCCAGTGATCCCTGATTTAGAGAAAGAGAGGGGAAATCAGCCACGGTTTCTGCTCGTGATCACTGTCCAGTGATCCCTGGGTTAGAAAGAGAGAGGGAGGTAATCAGCCAGGCTTCCTGCTCCTGATCACTGTCCAGTGATTCCTGGGTTAGATAGTTAAAGAGGGGAAATCAGCCAGGCTTCCCTCTCCTGATCACTGTCCAGTTATCCCTGGGTTAGAGAGATGGGAAATCAGCCAGTGTTCCTGCTCCTGAACATTGTCCAGTGATCCCTGATTTAGAGAAAGAGAGGGGAAATCAGCCACGGTTTCTGCTCGTGATCACTGTCCAGTAATCCCTGGGTTAGAAAGAGAGAGGGAGGTAATCAGCCAGGGTTCCTGCTCCTGATCACTGTCCAGTGATTCCTGGGTTAGATAGTGAAAGAGGGGAAATCAGCCATTGAGTACTGTTCCTGATCACTGTCCAGTGATCCCTGGGTTAGGGAGAGGGGAAATCAGCCAGGGTTCCTTCTCCTGATCACTGTCCGGTGATTCCTGGGTTAGAGAGAGGGAGGATAATTCAGCCAGGGTTCCTGCTCCTGATCACTATCCAGTGATCCCTGGGTTAGAGGGAAAGAGAGGTGGGAAATGAGCCAGGGTTCCTGCTCCTGATCACTGTCCAGTGATCCCTGGGTTAGAAAGAGAAAGGGGGAGTGAGCCAGGGTTCCTTCTCCTGATCACTGTACAGTGATCCCCGGCATAGAGAGAGAGAGGGGAAATCAGCCAGGGTTCCTTCTACTGATCACTATCCAGTGATCCCTGGGTTAGAGGTAAAGAGAGGTGGGAAATGAGCCAGGTTTCCTGCTCCTGATCGCTGTCCAGTGATCCCTGGGTTAGAGAGAGCGAGGGGAAATCAGCCAGGGTTCCTGCTCTTGATCACTGTCCAGTGATCCCTGGGTTTAGGAGAGTGAGAGGGGAAATCAGCCCGGCTTCGTGCTCCTTTTCATTGTCCTTTAATCCCTGGGATAGAGAGAGAGACAGAGGGGAAATAAGCCAGGGTTCCTGCTCCTGATCACTGTCCAGTGATGACTGGGTTAGATAGAGAGAGGGGAAATCAGCCAGGGTTCCTGCTCCTGATCACTGCCCAATGATCCCTGGGTTAGAGAGAGAGATTGGAAATCAGCCTGGGTTCCTACTCCTGATCACTGTCCAGTGACCCCTGATTTAGAGAAAGAGAGGGGAAATCAGCCCGGGTTCCTGCTCCTCATCACTGTCCAGTGATCCATTGGTTAGAGAGAGAGATAGACAGGGGAAATGAGCCAGGGTTCCTGCTCCTGATCGCTGTCCAGAGATCCGTCGGTTTAAGAGGTAGATGGGAAATCAGCCAGGGTTCCCTGCTCCTGATCACTGTCCAGTGATCCCTTGGTTAGACACAGAGAGAGGTGAAATCAGCCAGGGTTCCTGCTCCTGATCACTGTACAGTGAACCCTCGGTTAGAGAGAGAGGGAGGAAATCCACCAGGGTTATAGCTCCTGACCACTAGTCATTCATCCCTGGGTTAGGGAGAGATAGAGAGGGGAATTCAGCCAGGGTTCCTGCTTCTTATCACTGTCCAGTGATCCCTGATTTAGAGAAAGAGAGGGGAAATGAGCCAGGGTTCCTGCTCATGATCACTGTCCAGTGATCCCTGGGTTAGAAAGAGAGAGGGAGGTAATCAGCCAGGCTTCCTGCTCCTGATCACTGCCCAATGATCCCTGGGTTAGAGAGAGAGATTGGAAATCAGCCTGGGTTCCTACTCCTGATCACTGTCCAGTGACCCCTGATTTAGAGAAAGAGAGGGGAAATCAGCCCGGGTTCCTGCTCCTCATCACTGTCCAGTGATCCATTGGTTAGAGAGAGAGATAGACAGGGGAAATGAGCCAGGGTTCCTGCTCCTGATCGCTGTCCAGAGATCCGTCGGTTTAAGAGGTAGATGGGAAATCAGCCAGGGTTCCCTGCTCCTGATCACTGTCCAGTGATCCCTTGGTTAGACACAGAGAGAGGTGAAATCAGCCAGGGTTCCTGCTCCTGATCACTGTACAGTGAACCCTCGGTTAGAGAGAGAGGGAGGAAATCCACCAGGGTTATAGCTCCTGACCACTAGTCATTCATCCCTGGGTTAGGGAGAGATAGAGAGGGGAATTCAGCCAGGGTTCCTGCTTCTTATCACTGTCCAGTGATCCCTGATTTAGAGAAAGAGAGGGGAAATGAGCCAGGGTTCCTGCTCATGATCACTGTCCAGTGATCCCTGGGTTAGAAAGAGAGAGGGAGGTAATCAGCCAGGCTTCCTGCTCCTGATCACTGTCCAGTGATTCCTGGGTTAGATAGTGAAAGAGGGGAAATGAGCCAGGGTTCCTGTTCCTGATCACTGTCCAGTGATCCCTGGGTTAGAGAGAGGGGAAATCAGCCATGGTTCCTTCGCCTGATCACTGTCCAGTGATTCCCGGGTTAGAGAGAGAGAGGGGAATTCAGCCAGGGTTCCTGCTCCTGATCACTATCCAGTGATCCCTGGGTTAGAGGGAAAGAGAGGTGGGAAATGAGCCAGGGTTCCTGCTCCTGATCACTGTCCAGTGATCCCTGGGTTAGAGAGAGCGAGGGGAAATCAGCCAGGGTTCCTGCTCCTGATCACTGTGCAGTGATCCCTTGGTTCGGGAGAGTGAGATGGTGAATCAGCCCGGCTTCCTGCTCCTGTTCATTGTCCCGTGATCCCTGCATTAGAGAGAGAGACAGAGGGGAAATAGGCCAGGGTTCCTGCTCCTGATCACTATCCAGTGATCCCTGGGTTAGAGGGAAAGAGAGGTGGGAAATGAGCCAGGGTTCCTGCTCCTGATTGCTGTCCAGTGATCCCTGGGTTTGAGAGAGCGAGGGGAAATCAGCCAGGTTTCCTGCTCTTGATCACTGTCCAGTGATCCCTGGGTTTAGGAGAGTGAGAGGGGAAATCAGGCCGGCTTCGTGCTCCTTTTCATTGTCCCGTAATCCCTGGGATAGAGAGAGAGACAGAGGGGAAATAGGCCAGGGTTCCTGCTCCTGATCACTGTCCAGTGATGACTGGGTTAGATAGAGAGAGGGGAAATCAGCCAGGGTTCCTGCTCCTGATCACTGCCCAATGATCCCTGGGTTAGAGAGAGAGATTGGAAATCAGCCAGGGTTCCTACTCCTGATCACTGTCCAGTGCTCCCTGATTTAGAGAAAGAGAGGGGAAATCAGCCCGGGTTCCTGCTCCTCATCACTGTCCAGTGATGCATTGGTTAGAGAGTGAGATAGACAGGGGAAATGAGCCCGGGTTCCTGCTCCTGATCACTGTCCAGAGATCCGTCGGTTTAAGAGGTAGATGGGAAATCAGCCAGGGTTCCCTGCTCCTGATCACTGTCCAGTGATCCCTTGGTTAGACACAGAGAGAGGTGAAATCAGCCAGGGTTCCTGCTCCTGATCACTGTACAGTGAACCCTCGGTTAGAGAGAGAGGGAGGAAATCCACCAGGGTTATAGCTCCTGACCACTAGTCATTCATCCCTGGGTTAGGGAGAGATAGAGAGGGGAATTCAGCCAGGGTTCCTGCTTCTTATCACTGTCCAGTGATCCCTGATTTAGAGAAAGAGAGGGGAAATGAGCCAGGGTTCCTGCTCATGATCACTGTCCAGTGATCCCTGGGTTAGAAAGAGAGAGGGAGGTAATCAGCCAGGCTTCCTGCTCCTGATCACTATCCAGTGATCCCTGGGTTAGAGGGAAAGAGAGGTGGGAAATGAGCCAGGGTTCCTGCTCCTGATTGCTGTCCAGTGATCCCTGGGTTTGAGAGAGCGAGGGGAAATCAGCCAGGTTTCCTGCTCTTGATCACTGTCCAGTGATCCCTGGGTTTAGGAGAGTGAGAGGGGAAATCAGGCCGGCTTCGTGCTCCTTTTCATTGTCCCGTAATCCCTGGGATAGAGAGAGAGACAGAGGGGAAATAGGCCAGGGTTCCTGCTCCTGATCACTGTCCAGTGATGACTAGGTTAGATAGAGAGAGGGGGAATCAGTCAGGGTTCCTGCTCAGATCACTGCCCAGTGATCCCCGGGTTAGAGAGAGATTGGAAATCAGCCAGGGTTCCTGCTCCTGATCACTGTCCAGTGATCCCTGGTTTAGAAAGAGAGAGGGAGATTATCAGCCAGGGTTCCTGCTCCTGATCACTGTCCTGTGATCCCTGGGTTAGAATGAGAGAGTGAGGTAATCAGCCAGGGTTCGTGCTCCTGATCACTGTCCAGTGATCCCTGGGTTTAGAGAGAGAGGAGAAATCAGCCAGGGTTCCTTCTCCTGATCACTGTCCAGTGATCCCCGGATTAGAGAGAGAGACGGGAAATTAGCCAGGGTTCCTGCTCCTGATGACTATCCAGTGATCTCTGGGTTAGAGGGAAAGACATGTGGGAAATGATCCAGGGTTCCTACTCCTGATCACTGTCCAGTGATCCCTGGGTTAGGGAGAGTGAGAGGTGAAATCAGCCCGGCTTCCTGCTCCTGTTCATTGTCCCGTGATCCCTGGGTTAGAAAGAGAGACAGAGGGGAAATCGGCCAGGGTTCCTGCTCCTGATCACTGTGCAGTGATGTCTGGATTAGAAAGAGAGAGGGGGAATCAGCCAGGGTTCCTGCTCCTGATCACTGTTCAGTGATCCCCGGGTTAGAGAGAGAGAGATGAAATTAGCCAGGGTTTCTGCTCCTGATCACTGTCCGGTGGTCTCTATGTTAGAGAGAGAGAGAGGGGAAATCAGCCAGGGTTCCTGCTCCTGATCACTGTCCAGTGATGTCTGGGTTAGAGAGAGAGAGGGGGCAAATCAGCCAGGGTTCCTGCTCCTGGTAACTATTCAGTGATCTCTGTGTTAGAGAGAGAGAGAGGGGGAATCAGCCAGGCTCCCTGCTCCTGATCACTGTCGAGTGATCCCTGGGTTAGGTAGAGTGAGAGCAGATATCAGCCAGGGTGACTGCTTCTGATCATTGTCCAGTGATCCCTGGGTTAGAAAGAGAGTGAGTGGGGAAATCAGCCAGGGTTCCTGCTCTTGATCACTGTCCAGTTATGTGTGGGTTAGAGAGAGAGAGGGTGAATCAGCCAGGGATCCTGCTCCTGATCACTGTCTAGTGATCCCTGGGTTAGAGAGAGAGAGAGAGGGGTGGGGGGAAATCAGCCAGAGCTCCTGCTCCTGATCACTGCCCAGTGATCCCAGGGTTAGAGAGAGAGGGGGGAAATCCGCCAGGGTTATAGCTCCTGATCACTAGTCATTCATCCCTGGGTTAGCGAGAGATAGAGAGGGGATTTCAGCCGGGGTTCCAGCTCCTGATCACTGTCCTGTGATCCCTGATTTAGTGAAAGGGAGGGGAAATGAGCCAGGGTTCCTGCTCCTGATCACTGTCCAGTGATCCCTGGGTTAGGGAGAGTGAGAGGGGAAATCAGCCCGGCTTCCTGCTCCTGTTCATTGTCCGGTGATCCCTGGGTTAGAGAGAGAGACAGAGGGGAAATTGGCCAGGGTTCCTGCTCCTGATCACTAGGCATTCATCCCTGGGTTAGGGAGAGATAGAGAGGGGATATCAGCCAGGGTTCCTGCTCCTCATCACTGTCCAGTGATTCCTGGGTTAATTAGTGAAAGAGCGGAAATGAGCCAGGGTTCCTGCTCCTGATCACTATCCAGTGATTCCTGGGTTAGAGGGAAAGAGAGGTGGGAAATGAGCCAGGGTTCCTGCACCTGATCACTGTCCAGTGACCCCTGGGTTAGAGAGAGCAAGGGGCAATCAGCCAGGGTTCCTGCTCCTGATCACTATCCAGTAATCCCTGGGTTAGAGGGAAAGAGAGGTGGGAAATGAGCCAGGGTTCCTTCTCCTGATCACTGTCCAGTGATCCCTGGGTTAGAAAGAGAAAGGGGGAATGAGCCAGGGTTCCTTCTCCTGATCACTGTCCAGTGATCCCCGGCATAGTGAGAGAGAGGGGAAATCAGCCAGGGTTCCTTCTACTGATCACTATCCAGTGAACCCTGGGTTAGAGGTAAAGAGAGGTGGGAAATGAGCCAGGGCTCCTGCTTGATTGCTGGCCAGTGATCCCTGGGTTAGAGAGAGCGAGGGGAAATCCGCCAGGGTTCCTGCTCCTGATCACTGCCCAATGATCGCCGGGTTAGAGAGAGAGTTTGGAAATCCGCCAGGGTTCCTACTCCTGATCACTGTCCAATGACCCCTGGGTTAGAGAGAGTGAGAGGTAATCAGCTAGGGTTCCTGCTCCTGATCGCTGTCCATTGATTCCTGGGTTAGATAGTGACAGAGGGGATATCAGCCTGGGTTCCTGTTCCTGATGACTGTCCAGTGATCCCTGGGTTTAGAGAGAGAGGAGAAATCAGCCTGGGTTCCTGCTCCTGATCGCTGTCCAGTGATACCTGGGTTAGAGAGAGAGGAAATCAGCCAGGGTTCCTGCTCCTGATCACTGTGTTACGAAGAGTGAGAAGGGAAATCATCCCGGCTTCCTGCTCCTGTTGATTGTCCCGTGATCCCTGGGTTAGAGAGAGAGACAGAGGGGAAATAGGCCTGGGTTCCTGCTCCTGATCACTGTCCAGTGATTCCTGGGTTAGAGAGAGCGAAGGGAAATCAGCCAGGGTTCCTGCTCCTGATCACTGACCAGTGAGCCCTGGGTTAGGGAGCGAGGGGAAATCAGCCCGCCTCCCTTCTCCTGTTGATTGTCCCGTGATCCCTGGGTTAGAGAGAGAGACACAGGGGATATAGGCCAGGGTTCCTGCTCCTGATCACTGTCCAGTGATATCTGGGTTAGAAAGAGAGTGGGGGAATCAGCCATGGTTCCTGCTCCTAATCACTGTCAAGTGATCCCTTGGCTAGAGAGATAGAGAGGGGTAATCTGCCAGGGTTCCTGCTCCTGATCACTGTCCAGTGATCCCTGTGTTAGAGGCAGAGAGATGGGAAATGAGCCAGGGTTCCTGCTCCTGATCACTGTCCAGTGATACCTCGGTTAGTGAGAGAGGGAGGAAATCAGCCAGGGTTATAGCTCCTGATCACTAGTCATTCATCCCTGGGTTAGGGAGAGATAGAGAGGGGATATCAGCCAGGGTTCCTGCTCCTGATCACTGTCCAGTGATCCCTGGGTTAGATAGAGAGAGGGAGGTAATCAGCCAGGGTTCCTGCTCCTGATCGCTGTCCAGTGATTCCTGGGTTAATTAGTGAAAGAGCGGAAATCAGCCCGTGTTCCTGTTCCTGATCACTGTCCAGTGATCCCCAGGTTAGAGGGAGAGGGGGGAATTCAGCCAGGGTTCCTGCTCCTGATCACTGTCCAGTGATGTCTGGGTTAGAAAGAGAGAGGGGGAATCAGCCAGGGTTCCTGCTCCTAATCACTGTCAAGTTATCCCTGGGCTAGAGAGATAGAGAGGGGAAATCAGCCAGTGTTCTTGTTCCTGATCACTGTCCAGTGATCCATGGGTTAGAGAGAGAGACATACAGGGGAAATCTGCCAGGGTTCCTGCTCCTGATCACTCTCCAGTGATCCCTGGGTTAGAGGCAGAGAGAGGGGAAATCAGCCAGGGTTCCTGCTCCCGATCACTGTCCAGTGATCCCTCGGTTAGAGAGAGAGGGAGGAAATCAGCCAGGGTTATATCTCCTGATCACTAGGCATTCATCCCTGGGTTAGGGAGAGATAGAGAGGGGATATCAGCCAGGGTTCCTGCTCCTGATCACTGTCCAGTGATTCCTGGGTTAATTAGTGAAAGAGCGGAAATGAGCCAGGGTTCCTGCTCCTGATCACTATCCAGTGATTCCTGGGTTAGAGGGAAAGAGAGGTGGGAAATGAGCCAGGGTTCCTGCACCTGATCACTGTCCAGTGACCCCTGGGTTAGAGAGAGCAAGGGGCAATCAGCCAGGGTTCCTGCTCCTGATCACTGTCCAGTGATCCCTGGGTTAGAGAGAGCGAGGGGAAATCAGCCAGGTTTCCTGCTCCCGATCACTGTCCAGTGTTCCCTTGATTAGAGAGAGGGCAAATCAGCCAGAGTTCCTGCTCCTGATCACTGTCCAGTGATCCCTTGGTTAGAGAGCGAGGGGAAATCAGCCAGGGTTATAGCTCCTGATTATTGTGCAGTGATCCCTGGGTTAAGGAGAATGAGATGGGAAATCAGCCCGGCTTCCTGCTACTTTTCATTGTCCCGTGATCCCTGGGTTAGAGAGAGAGACAGAGGGGAAATAGGCCAGGGTTCCTGCTCCTGATCACTGTCCAGTGATGTCTGGGTTAGAAAGAGAGAGGGGGAATCAGCCAGGGTTCCTTCTCCTGATCACTGTCCAGTGATCCCCGGGTTAGAGACAGAGAGGGGAAATCTGCCAGGGTTCCTTTTCCTGATCACTATCCAGTGATCGCTGGGTTAGAGGGAAAGAGAGGTGGGAAATGAGCCAGAGTTGTTGCTCCTGATCACTGTCCAGTGATCCCTGGGTTAGAGAGAGCGAGGGGAAATCAGCCAGGGTTCCTGCTCCTGATCACTGTCCAGTGATGTCTGGGTTAGAAAGAGAGAGGGGGAATCAGCCAGGGTTCCTGCTTCTAATCACTGTCAAGTGCTCCCTGGGCTAGGAAGATAGAGAGGGGAAATCCGCCAGTGTTCCTTCTCCTGATCACTGTCCAGTGATCCATGGGTTAGAGAGAGAGGCAGACAGGGGAGGTAATCAGCCAGTGTTCCTGCTCCTGATCACTGTCCAGTGATCCCTGATTTAGAGAGACGGATGGGAAATCAGCCAGTGTTCCTGCTCCTGATCACTGTCCAGTGATCTATGGGTTAGAGAGAGAGACAGACAGGGGATGTAATCATCAGGGTTCCTGCTCCTGATCACTGTCAACTGATCCCCGGGTTAGAGAGAGAGATGGGAAATCAGCCAGGGTTCCTGCTCCTGTTCATTGTCCCATGATCCCTGAGTTAGATAGAGAGATAGAGGGGAAATAGGCCAGGGTTCCTGCTCCTGATCACTGTCCAGTGATCCCCGGGTTAGAGAGAGTGAGAGCAAATCAGCCAGGGTTCCTTCTCCTGATCACTGTCCAGTGATCCCTGGTTTAGAAAGAGAGAGGGAGATATTCATCCAGGGTTCCTGCTCCTGATCACTGTCCCGTGATCCCTGGTTTAGATAGAGAGAGGGAGATAATCAGCCAGGGTTACTGCTCCTGATTGCTGTCCAGTGATGCCTGGGTTAGATAGTGAAAGAGATGAAATCAGCCAGAGTTCCTGTTCCTGATCACTGTCCAGTTATCCCTGGGTTAGAGAAAGGGGAAATCAGCCAGGGTTCCTGCTCCTGATCACTGTGCAGTGATCCCTTGGTTAGGGAGAGTGAGATGGTGAATCAGCCCGGCGTCCTGCTCCTGTTCATTGTCCCGTGATCCCTGTATTAGAGAGAGAGACAGAGGGGAAATAGGCCAGGTTTCGTGCTCCTGATCACTATCCAGTGTTGTCTGGGTTAGAAAGAGAAAGGGGGAATCAGCCAGTGTCCCAGCTCCTGATCACTGTCCAGTGATCCCCGGGATAGAGAGAGAGAGGGGAAATCAGCCAGGGTTCCTTCTACTGATCACTATCCAGTGATCCCTGGGTTAGAGGGAAAGAGAGGTGTGAAATGAGCCAGGGTTTCTGCTCCTGATTGCTGTCCAGTGATCCCTGGGTTTGAGAGAGCGAGGGGAAATCAGCCAGGTTTCCTGCTCTTGATCACTGTCCAGTGATCCCTGGGTTTAGGAGAGTGAGAGGGGAAATCAGGCCGGCTTCGTGCTCCTTTTCATTGTCCCGTAATCCCTGGGATAGAGAGAGAGACAGAGGGGAAATAGGCCAGGGTTCCTGCTCCTGATCACTGTCCAGTGCTGACTGGGTTAGATAGAGAGAGGGGGAATCAGTCAGGGTTCCTGCTCCTGATCACTGCCCAGTGATCCCCGGGTTAGAGAGAGATTGGAAATCAGCCAGGGTTCCTGCTCCTGATCACTGTCCAGTGATCCCTGGTTTAGAAAGAGAGAGGGAGATTATCAGCCAGGGTTCCTGCTCCTGATCACTGTCCTGTGATCCCTGGGTTAGAATGAGAGAGTGAGGTAATCAGCCAGGGTTCGTGCTCCTGATCACTGTCCAGTGATCCCTGGGTTTAGAGAGAGAGGAGAAATCAGCCAGGGTACCTTCTCCTGATCACTGTCCAGTGATCCCCGGATTAGAGAGAGAGACGGGAAATTAGCCAGGGTTCCTGCTCCTGATGACTATCCAGTGATCTCTGGGTTAGAGGGACAGACATGTGGGAAATGATCCAGCGTTCCTACTCCTGATCACTGTCCAGTGATCCCTGGGTTAGGGAGAGTGAGAGGTGAAATCAGCCCGGCTTCCTGCTCCTGTTCATTGTCCCGTGATCCCTGGGTTAGAAAGAGAGACAGAGGGGAAATCGGCCAGGGTTCCTGCTCCTGATCACTGTGCAGTGATGTCTGGATTAGAAAGAGAGAGGGGGAATCAGCCAGGGTTCCTGCTCCTGATCACTGTTCAGTGATCCCCGGGTTAGAGAGAGAGAGATGAAATTAGCCAGGGTTTCTGCTCCTGATCACTGTCCGGTGGTCTCTATGTTAGAGAGAGAGAGAGGGGAAATCAGCCAGGGTTCCTGCTCCTGATCACTGTTCAGTGATCCCCGGGTTAGAGAGAGAGAGATGAAATTAGCCAGGGTTTCTGCTCCTGATCACTGTCCGGTGGTCTCTATGTTAGAGAGAGAGAGAGGGGAAATCAGCCAGGGTTCCTGCTCCTGATCACTGTCCAGTGATGTCTGGGTTAGAGAGAGAGAGGGGGCAAATCAGCCAGGGTTCCTGCTCCTGGTAACTATTCAGTGATCTCTGTGTTAGAGAGAGAGAGAGGGGGAATCAGCCAGGCTCCCTGCTCCTGATCACTGTCCAGTGATCCCTGGGTTAGGTAGAGTGAGAGCAGATATCAGCCAGGGTGACTGCTTCTGATCATTGTCCAGTGATCCCTGGGTTAGAAAGAGAGTGAGTGGGGAAATCAGCCAGGGTTCCTGCTCTTGATCACTGTCCAGTTATGTATGGGTTAGAGAGAGAGAGGTTGAATCAGCCAGGGATCCTGCTCCTGATCACTGTCTAGTGATCCCTGGGTTAGAGAGAGAGAGAGGGGTGCGGGGAAATCAGCCAGAGCTCCTGCTCCTGATCACTGCCCAGTGATCCCAGGGTTAGAGAGAGAGGGGTGAAATCAGCCGAGGTTCCAGCTCCTGATCGCTGTCCAGTTATCCCTGGGTTAGAGAGAGGGAAAATTCGTCAGGGTTTCTGTTCCTAATCACTGTCAAGTGATCCCTGGGCTAGAGAGATAGAGAGGGGAAATCAGCCAGTGTTCCTGCTCCTGATCACTGTCCAGTGATCCATGGGTTAGAGAGAGAGATAGACAGGGGAAATGAGCCAGGGTTCCTGCTCCTGATCATTATCCAGTGATCCCTGGGTTAGAGGGAAAGAGAGGTGGGAAATGAGCCAGGGTTCCTTTTCCTGATTGCTGTCCAGTGATCCCTGGGTTTGAGAGAGCGAGGGGAAATCAGCCAGGTTTCCTGCTCTTGATCACTGTCCAGTGATCCCTGGGTTTAGGAGAGTGAGAGGGGAAATCAGGCCGGCTTCGTGCTCCTTTTCATTGTCCCGTAATCCCTGGGATAGAGAGAGAGACAGAGGGGAAATAGGCCAGGGTTCCTGCTCCTGATCACTGTCCAGTGATGACTGGGTTAGATAGAGAGAGGGGAAATCAGCCAGGGTTCCTGCTCCTGATCACTGCCCAATGATCCCTGGGTTAGAGAGAGAGATTGGAAATCAGCCAGGGTTCCTACTCCTGATCACTGTCCAGTGCTCCCTGATTTAGAGAAAGAGAGGGGAAATGAGCCCGGGTTCCTGCTCCTGATCACTGTCCAGAGATCCGTCGGTTTAAGAGGTAGATGGGAAATCAGCCAGGGTTCCCTGCTCCTGATCACTGTCCAGTGATCCCTTGGTTAGACACAGAGAGAGGTGAAATCAGCCAGGGTTCCTGCTCCTGATCACTGTACAGTGAACCCTCGGTTAGAGAGAGAGGGAGGAAATCCACCAGGGTTATAGCTCCTGACCACTAGTCATTCATCCCTGGGTTAGGGAGAGATAGAGAGGGGAATTCAGCCAGGGTTCCTGCTTCTTATCACTGTCCAGTGATCCCTGATTTAGAGAAAGAGAGGGGAAATGAGCCAGGGTTCCTGCTCATGATCACTGTCCAGTGATCCCTGGGTTAGAAAGAGAGAGGGAGGTAATCAGCCAGGCTTCCTGCTCCTGATCACTATCCAGTGATCCCTGGGTTAGAGGGAAAGAGAGGTGGGAAATGAGCCAGGGTTCCTGCTCCTGATTGCTGTCCAGTGATCCCTGGGTTTGAGAGAGCGAGGGGAAATCAGCCAGGTTTCCTGCTCTTGATCACTGTCCAGTGATCCCTGGGTTTAGGAGAGTGAGAGGGGAAATCAGGCCGGCTTCGTGCTCCTTTTCATTGTCCCGTAATCCCTGGGATAGAGAGAGAGACAGAGGGGAAATAGGCCAGGGTTCCTGCTCCTGATCACTGTTCAGTGATCCCCGGGTTAGAGAGAGAGAGATGAAATTAGCCAGGGTTTCTGCTCCTGATCACTGTCCGGTGGTCTCTATGTTAGAGAGAGAGAGAGGGGAAATCAGCCAGGGTTCCTGCTCCTGATCACTGTCCAGTGATGTCTGGGTTAGAGAGAGGGGGCAAATCAGCCAGGGTTCCTGCTCCTGGTAACTATTCAGTGATCTCTGTGTTAGAGAGAGAGAGAGGGGGAATCAGCCAGGCTCCCTGCTCCTGATCACTGTCCAGTGATCCCTGGGTTAGGTAGAGTGAGAGCAGATATCAGCCAGGGTGACTGCTTCTGATCATTGTCCAGTGATCCCTGGGTTAGAAAGAGAGTGAGTGGGGAAATCAGCCAGGGTTCCTGCTCTTGATCACTGTCCAGTTATGTATGGGTTAGAGAGAGAGAGGTTGAATCAGCCAGGGATCCTGCTCCTGATCACTGTCTAGTGATCCCTGGGTTAGAGAGAGAGAGAGGGGTGCGGGGAAATCAGCCAGAGCTCCTGCTCCTGATCACTGCCCAGTGATCCCAGGGTTAGAGAGAGAGGGGTGAAATCAGCCGAGGTTCCAGCTCCTGATCGCTGTCCAGTTATCCCTGGGTTAGAGAGAGGGAAAATTCGTCAGGGTTTCTGTTCCTAATCACTGTCAAGTGATCCCTGGGCTAGAGAGATAGAGAGGGGAAATCAGCCAGTGTTCCTGCTCCTGATCATTGTCCAGTGATCCATGGGTTAGAGAGAGAGATAGACAGGGGAAATGAGCCAGGGTTCCTGCTCCTGATCACTGTCCCGAGATCCCTCGGTTTGAGAGGTAGAGGGGAAATGAGCCAGGGTTCCTTTTCCTGATCACTGTCCAGTGATCGCTGGGTTAGACACAGAGAGAGGGGAAATCAGCCAAGGTTCCTGCTCCTGATCACTGTCCAGTGATCCCGCGGTTAGAGAGAGAGGGAGGAAATCCGCCAGGGTTATAGCTCCTGATCACTAGTCATTCATCCCTGGGTTAGCGAGAGATAGAGAGGGGATTTCAGCCGGGGTTCCAGCTCCTGATCACTGTCCAGTGATCCCTGATTTAGTGAAAGGGAGGGGAAATGAGCCAGGGTTCCTGCTCCTGATCACTGTCCAGTGATCCCTGGGTTAGGGAGAGTGAGAGGGGAAATCAGCCAGGGTTCCTGCTCTTGATCACTGTCCAGTTATGTATGGGTTAGAGAGAGAGAGGGTGAATCAGCCAGGGATCCTGCTCCTGATCACTGTCTAGTGATCCCTGGGTTAGAGAGAGAGAGAGGGGTGGGGGGAAATCAGCCAGAGCTCCTGCTCCTGATCACTGTCCAGTGATGACTGGGTTAGATAGAGAGAGGGGGAATCAGTCAGGGTTCCTGCTCCTGATCACTGCCCAGTGATCCCCGGGTTAGAGAGAGATTGGAAATCAGCCAGGGTTCCTGCTCCTGATCACTGTCCAGTGATCCCTGGTTTAGAAAGAGAGAGGGAGATTATCAGCCAGGGTTCCTGCTCCTGATCACTGTCCTGTGATCCCTGGGTTAGAATGAGAGAGTGAGGTAATCAGCCAGGGTTCGTGCTCCTGATCACTGTCCAGTGATCCCTGGGTTTAGAGAGAGAGGAGAAATCAGCCAGGGTTCCTTCTCCTGATCACTGTCCAGTGATCCCCGGATTAGAGAGAGAGACGGGAAATTAGCCAGGGTTTCTGCTCCTGATGACTATCCAGTGATCTCTGGGTTAGAGGGAAAGACATGTGGGAAATGAGCCAGGGTTCCTACTCCTGATCACTGTCCAGTGATCCCTGGGTTAGGGAGAGTGAGAGGTGAAATCAGCCCGGCTTCCTGCTCCTGTTCATTGTCCCGTGATCCCTGGGTTAGAAAGAGAGACAGAGGGGAAATCGACCAGGGTTCCTGCTCCTGATCACTGTGCAGTGATGTCTGGATTAGAAAGAGAGAGGGGAATCAGCCAGGGTTCCTGCTCCTGATCACTGTTCAGTGATCCCCGGGTTAGAGAGAGAGAGATGAAATTAGCCAGGGTTTCTGCTCCTGATCACTGTCCGGTGGTCTCTATGTTAGAGAGAGAGAGAGGGGAAATCAGCCAGGGTTCCTGCTCCTGATCACTGTCCAGTGATGTCTGGGTTAGAGAGAGAGAGGGGGCAAATCAGCCAGGGTTCCTGCTCCTGGTAACTATTCAGTGATCTCTGTGTTAGAGAGAGAGAGAGAGGGGGAATCAGCCAGGCTCCCTGCTCCTGATCACTGTCCAGTGATCCCTGGGTTAGGTAGAGTGAGAGCAGATATCAGCCAGGGTGACTGCTTCTGATCATTGTCCAGTGATCCCTGGGTTAGAAAGAGAGTGAGTGGGGAAATCAGCCAGGGTTCCTGCTCTTGATCACTGTCCAGTTATGTATGGGTTAGAGAGAGAGAGGGTGAATCAGCCAGGGATCCTGCTCCTGATCACTGTCTAGTGATCCCTGGGTTAGAGAGAGAGAGAGGGGTGCGGGGAAATCAGCCAGAGCTCCTGCTCCTGATCACTGCCCAGTGATCCCTGGGTTAGAGAGAGAGTGAGAGAGAAAGAGAAAATCAGCCCGGGTTCCTGCTCCTGATTACTATCCAGTGATTCCCGGTTTTGAGAAAGAGATGGGAAATCAGCCGGGGTTCCTTCTCCTGTTCACTGTCCACTGATCCCTAGGTTAGAGAGAGAGAGGGGAAAGCAGCCAGGGTTCCTGCTCCTGATCACTATCCAGTGATCCCTGGGTTAGATGGAAAGAGAGGTTGGAAATGAGCCAGGGTTCCTGCTCCTGATCACTGTCCAGTGATCCCTGATTTAGAGAGAGAGAGAGTGCGGAAATCAGCCAGGGTTCCTGTTCTTGATCACTGTCTAGTGTTCCCTGGATTAGAGAGAGGGGAAATCAGCCAGGATTCCTGCTCCTGATCACTGTCCAGTGATCCTTTATTTAGAGGGAGTGAGAGGGGAAATCAGCCAGGGTTCCTGCTCCTGATCACTGTCCAGTGATCCCTGGGTTAGGGAGAGGGGAAATCAGCCAGGGTTCCTTCTCCTGATCACTGTCCAGTGATCCCCGGGTTAGAGAGAGAGAGGGGAAATCTGCCAGGGTTCCTTTTCCTGATCACTATCCAGTGATCCCTGGGTTAGAGGGAAAGAGAGGTGGGATATGAGCCAGAGTTCCTGCTCCTGATCACTGTCCAGTGATCCCTGGGTTAGAGAGAGCGAGGGTAAATCAGCCAGGGTTCCTGCTCCTGATCACTGTCCAGTGATCCCTGGGTTAGGGAGAGTGAGAGGGGAAATCAGCCCGGCTTCTTTACCCTGTCCGTTGTCCCGTGATCCCTAGATTAGAGAGAGAGAGACAGAGCGGAAATAGGCCAGGGTTCCTGCTCCTGATCACTGTCAAGTGATCCCTAGGCTAGAGAGATAGAGAGGGTAATTCAGCCAGTGTTCCTGCTCCTGATCACTGTCCAATGATCCATGGGTTAGTGAGAGAGACAGACACGGGAGTTAATCTGCCAGGGTTCCTGCTCCTGAACACTGTCCAGTGGTCCCTGTGTTAGAGACAGAGAGAGGGGAAATTTGCCACGGTTCCTGCTCCTGATCAATGTCCAGTGATCCCTCGGTTAAAGAGAGAGGGAGGAAATCAGCCAGGGTTATAGCTCCTGATCAGTAGTCATTCATCCCTGGGCTAGGGAGAGATACAGAGGGGAAATCAGCCAGGGTTCCTGCTCCCGATCACTGTCCAGTGATCCCTGATTTAGAGAGAGGGAGGGGAAAACAGCAAGGGTTCCTGCTCCTGATCACTGTGTAGTGATCCCTGGGTTACGGAGAGTGAGAAGGGAAATCATCCCGGCTTCCTGCTCCTGTTGATTGTCCCGTGATCCCTGGGTTAGAGAGAGAGACAGAGGGGAAATAGGCCAGTGTTCCTGCTCCTGATCACTGTCCAGTGATCCCTGGGTTAGAGAGAGCGAGGGGAAATCAGCCAGGGTCCCTGCTCCTGATCACAGACCAGTGATCCCTGGGTTAGGGAGAGTGAGAGGGGAAATCAGCCCGTCTTCCTGCTCCTGTTCATTATCCCGTGATCCATGGGTTAGAGAGAGAGACAGAGGGGATATAGGCCAGGGTTCCTGCTCCTGATCACTGTCCAGTGAACCCTGGATTAGAAAGAGAGAGGGAGGTAATCAGCCTGGGTTCCTGCTCCTTATCACTGTCCAGTGAACCCTGTATTAGAAAGAGAGAGGGAGGTAATCAGCCAGGGTTCCTGTTCCTGATCACTGTCCAGTGATCCCTGGGTTAGAGAGAGGGGAAATCAGCCAGGGTTCATTCTCCTGATCACAATCCAGTGATCCCCAGGTTAGTGAGAGAGAGGGGAATTCAGCCAGGGTTCCTGCTACTGATCACTATCCAGTGATCCCTGGGTTAGAGGGAAAGAGTGGTGTGAAATAAGCCAGGGTCCCTGCTCCTGATCACTGGCCAGTGATCCCTGGGTTAGAGAGAGCGAGGGGAAATCAGCCATGATTCCTGCTCTTGATCACTGTGCAGTGATCTCTGGGTTAGGGAGAGTGAGATGGGAAATCAACCCGGCTTCCTGCTCCGGTTCTTTGTTCCGTGATCCCTGCGTTAGAGAGAGAGACAGAGGGGAAATACGCCAGGGTTCCTGCTTCTGATCACTGTCCAGTGATCCCTGGGTTAGAGAGTGCGAGGGGAAATCAGCCAGGGTTCCTGCTCCTGATCACTGACCAGTGATCCCTGGGTTAGGGAGAGTGAGAGGGGAAATCAGGCCGTCTTCCTGCTCCTGTTCATTATCCCGTGATCCATGGGTTAGAGAGAGAGACAGAGGGGAAATAGGCCAGGGTTCCTGCTCCTGATCACTATCCTGTGATCCCTGGGTTAGAGGTAAAGAGAGGTGGGAAATGAGCCAGGGTTCCTGCTCCTGATCACTGTCCAGTGATCCCTGGGTTAGAAAGAGAGAGTGAGGTAATCACCCAGGGTTCCTGCTCCTAATCGTTGTCCAGTGATGCCTCGGTTAGATAGTGAAATAGATGAAATCAGCCAGGGTTCCTATTCCTGATCGCTGTCCAGTGATTCCAGGGTTAGACAAAGAGTGGGGAAATCAGCCAGGGTTCGTGCTCCTGATCACTTTCCAGTGATCCCTGATTTAGAGAGAGTGAGGGGAAAACAGCAAGGGTTCCTGCTCCTGATCGCTGTCCAGTGCTCTTTGGGTTAGAAAGAGAGAGGGAGGTAATCAGCCAGGGTTCATGCTCCTGATCACTGTCCAGTGATACCTGGGTTAGAGAGAGGGGAAATCAGCCGGGGTTCCTTCTCCTGCTCACTGTCCAGTGAACCCCGGGTTAGAGAGAGAGAGGGGAATTCAGCCAGGATTCCTGCTCCTGATCACTATCCAGTGATCCCTGGGTTCGAGGGAAAGAGAGGTGGGAAATAAGCCAGTGTTCCTGCTTCTGATTACTGTCCAGTGATGCCTGGGTTAGATGGTGAAAGGGCGGAAATCAGCCAGGGTTCCTGTTCCTGATCACTGTCCAGTGATCCCTGGGTTAGAGAGAGGGGAAATCAGCCAGGGTTCCTTCTCCTGATAACTGTCCAGTGATCCCCAGGTTAGAGAGAGAGAGGGGAATTCAGCCACGGTTCCTTCTCCTGATCACTAAACAGTGATCCCTGGGTTAGAGGGAAAGAGAGGTGGGAAATAAGCCATGGTTCCTGCTCCTGATCACTGTCCAGTGATGCCTGCGTTAGAGAAAGCGAGGGGCAATCATCCAGCGTTCCTGCTCCTGATCACTGTGCAGTCATCCCTGGGTTAGGGAGAGTGAGATGGGAAATCAGTCCGGCTTCCTGCTCCTATTCATTGTCCCGTCATCCCTGCGTTAGAGAGAGAGACAGAGGGGAAATTGGCCAGGGTTCCTGCTCCTGATCACTGTCCAGTGAAGTCTGGGTGAGAAAGAGAGATGAGGTATCAGCCAGGGTTCCTTCTCCTGATCACTGACCAGTGATCCCCGGGTTAGAGAGAGAGAGGGGAAATGAGCCAGTGTTCCCTCTCCTGATCACTATCCAGTGATCCCTGGGTTAGAGGGAAAGAGAGGTGGAAAATGAGCCTGGGTTCCGGCTCCTGATCGCTGTCCAGAGAGCCCTGGGTTAGAGAGAGCGAGGGGAACTCAGCCAGGGTTCCTGCTCCTTATCACTGTCCAGTGATTCCTGGGTTAGATAGTGAATGAGGGGAAATCAGCCAGGGTTCCTGATCCTGATCACTATCCAGTGATCCCTGGGTTAGAGAGAGAGAGAGGGGAAATCAGCCCGGGTTCCTGCTCCTGATCACTATCCAGTGATCCTTGGGTTAGAGGGAAAGAGAGGTGGGAAATGAACCAGGGCTTCTGCTCCTGATCACTGTCCAGTGATCCCTGGGTTACGGAGAAAGACAGAGGGGAAATAGGCCAGGGTTCCTGCTCCTGATCACTGTCCAGTGATGTCTGGGTTAGAAAGAGAGAGGGGGAATCCGCCATGGTTCCTTTTCCTGATCACTGTCCAGTGATCCCTGGGCTAGAGAGAGCGAGGGGAAATCAGTCAGGGTTCCTGCTCCTGATCACTGTCCAGTGATCCCTGGGTTAGGGAGAGTGAGAGGGGAAATCAGCCCGGCTTCCTTCTCCTGTTCATTGTCCCGTGATCCCTTGGTTAGAGAGAGAGACAGAGGGGAAACAGGGCAGGGTTCCTGCTCCTGATCACTGTCCAGTGATGTCTGGGTTAGAAAGAGAGAGGGGGAATCCGCCATGGTTCCTTTTCCTGATCACTGTCCAGTGATCCCTGGGCTAGTGAGAGCGAGGGGAAATCAGTCAGGGTTCCTGCTCCTGATCACTGTCCAGTGATCCCTGGGTTAGGGAGAGTGAGAGGGGATATCAGCCCAGCTTCCTTCTCCTGTTCATTGTCCCGTGATCCCTTGGTTAGAGAGAGAGAGAGAGGGGAAATAGGGCAGGGTTCCTGCTCCTGATCACTGTCCAGTGGTGTCTGGGTTAGAAAGAGAGAGGGGGAATCAGCCAGGGTTCCTGCTCCTAATCACTGTCAAGTGATCCCTGAGCTAGAGAGATAGGGAGGGGAAATCAGCCAGTGTTCTTGCTCCTGATCACTGTCCAGTGATCCATGGGTTAGAGGGAAAGAGAGGTGGGAAATTAGCCAGGGTTCCTGCTCCTGATCACTGTCCAGTGATCCCTGGGTTAAAGAGAGCTAGGGGAAATCAGCCAGGGTTTCTGCTCCTGTTCATTGTCCCGTGATCCCTGGGTTAGAGAGAGAGACAGAGGGGAAATAGGCCAGGGTTCCTTCTCCTGATCACTGTCCAGTGATCCCTGGGTTAGAGAGAGAGATGGGAAATCAGCCAGGGTTCCTACTCCTGATCACTGTCCAGTGATCCCTGGGTTAGAGAGAGTGAGAGGAAATCAGCCAGGGTTCCTGCTCCTGATCACTGTCCAGTGATCCCTGGTTTAGAAAGAGAGAGGGAGATAATCAGCCAGGGTTCCTGCTCCTGATCACTGTCCAGTGATCCCTGGGTTAGAAAGAGAGAGGGAGATAATCAGCCAGGGTTCCTGCTCCTGATCACTGTCCAGTGATCCCTGGGTTAGAAAGAGAGAGGGAGATAATCAGCCAGGGTTGCTGTTCCTGATCACTATCCTGTGATCCCTGCGTTAGAGAGAGAGAGAAAGGGGAAATCAGCCAGGGTTTCCTGCTCCTGGTCACTCTCCAGTGTTCCCTGAGTTAGAGAGAGCGAGAGGGGAAATCAGCCAGAGTTCCTGCTCCTGATCATAGTCCAGTGATCCTTGGGTTAGAGAGCGGGAGAGAGTTTGGAAATCAGCCAGGGTTCCTCCTCTTGATCACTGTCCAGTGATTCCTGGGTTAGAGAGACAGACGGGAAATCTGCCAGGGTTCCTGTTCTTGATCACTGTCCAGTGATCCCTGTGTTAGAGAGAGGGGAGATCAGCCAGGGTTCCTGCTCCTGATCACTGTCCAGTGATCCCTCGGTTAGTGAGAGAGGGAGGACATCAGTCAGGGTTATAGCTCCTGATCACTAGTCATTCATCCCTGGGTTAGGGTGAGATACAGAGGGGAAATCAGCCAGGGTTCCTGCTCCTGATCACTGTCCAGTGATCCCTGGTTTAGCGAGAGGGAGGGGAAATCAGCCAGGGTTCCTGCTCCTTATCACTGTCCAGTGATCCCTGGGTTAGAAAGAGAGAGGGAGGTAATCAGCCAGGGTTCCTGCTCCTGATCACTGTCCAGTGATTCCTGTGTTAGATGGTGAAAGAGCGGAAATCAGCCAGGGTTCCTGTTCCTGATCACTGCCCAGTGATCCCTGGGTTAGAGAGAGGGGAATTCAGCCAGGGTTCCTTCTCCTGATCACTGTCCAGTGATCCCCAGGTTAGAGAGCGAGAGAGAGGGGAATTCAGCCAGGCTTCCTGCTCCTCATCACTATCCAGTGATCCCTGGGTTAGAGGGAAAGAGAGGTGGGAAATAAGCCAGGGTTCCTGCTCCTGATCACTGTCTATTGATGCCTGGGTTGGAGAGAGCGAGGGAAATCAGCCAGGGATCCTGCTCCTGATCACTATCCAGTGATCCCTTGGGTTAGAGGGAAAGAGAGGTGGGAAATGAGCCAGGGTTCCTGCTCCTGATCACTGTCCAGTGATCCCTGGTTTAAAGAGAGTGAGGGGAAATCAGCCAGGGTTCCTGCTCCTGATCACTGTCCAGTGATTCCTGGGTTAGATAGTGAAAGAGGGGCAATCAGCCAGGTTTCCTGCTCCTGATCACTGTCCAGTGACCCCTGGGTTAGGGAGTGTGAGAGGGGAAATCAGCCCGACTTCTTTCTGCTGTTCATTGTCCCGTGATCCCTGGGTTAGAGAGAGATACAGAGGGGAAATAGTCCAGTGTTCCTGCTCCTGATCACTGTCCAGTGATGTCTGTGTTAGAAAGAGAGAGTGGGAATCAGCCAGGGTTCCTGCTCCTAAACACTGTCAAGTGATTCCTGGGCTAGAGAGATAGAGAGGGGAAATTAGCCAGTGTTCCTGCTCCGGATCACTGTCCAGTGATCCATGGGTTAGAGAGAGAGACAGACAGGGGAAATCAGCCACGGTTCCTGCTCCTGATCACTGTCCAGTGATCCCTGGGTTATAGGCAGAGAGAGGGGAAATCAGCCAGGGTTCCTGCTCCTGATCACTGTCCAGTGATCCCTCGTTTAGAGAGAGAGGGCGGAAATCAGCCATGGTTATAGCTGCTGATCACTAGTCATTCATCCCTGGGTTAGGGAGAGAAAGAGAGGGGAAATCAACCAGGGTTCCTGCTCCTGATCACTGTCCAGTGATCCCTGATTTAGTGAGAGGGAGCGGAATTCAGCCAGGGTTCCTGCTCCTGATCACTGTCCAGTGCTTCCTGGGTTAGATGGTGAAAGAGCGGAAATCAGCCAGGGTTCCTGTTCCTGATCACTGTCCAGTGATCCCTCGGTTAGAGAGAGGGGAATTCAGCCAGGGTTCCTTCTCCTGATCACTGTCCAGTGATCCGCAGGTTAGAGAGAGAGAGGGGAATTCTGCCAGGGTTCCTGCTCCTGATCCCTGTCCAGTGATCTCTGGGTTAGTGGGAAAGAGAGGTGGGAAATGAGCCAGGGTTCCTGCTACTGATTACTGTCCAGTGATCCCTGGGTTAGAGAGAGTGAGTGGATATCAGCCAGGGTTCCTGCTCCTGATCACTGTGTAGTGATCCCTGGGTTAGGGAGAGTGAGAGTGAGGAAATCAGCAAGGGTTCCTGCTCCTGATCGCTGTCCAGTGATGCCTGGGTTAGATAGTGAAATAGGTGAAATCAGCCAGGGTTGCTGTTCCTGATCACTGTCCAGTGATCCCTGGGTTAGAGAAAGAGAGGGGAAATCAGCCGGGGTTCCTTCTCCTGATCACTGTCCAGTGATCCCCGGGTTAGAGAGAGAGAGGGGAAATCAGCCCGGGTTCCTGCTCCTGATCACTATCCAGTGATCCCTGGGTTTGAGGGAAAGAGAGGTGGGAAATGTACCAGGGTTTCTGCTCCTGATCACTGTCCAGTGATCCCTGGGTTAGGGAGAGAGTCAGAGGGGAAATAGGCCAGGGTTCCTGCTCCTGATCACTGTCCAGTGATGTCTGGGTTAGAAAGAGAGAGGGGGAATCCGCCAGGGTTCCTTTTCCTGATCACTGTCCAGTGATCCCTGGGCTAGAGAGAGCGAGGGGAAATCAGTCAGGGTTCCTGCTCCTGATCACTGTCCAGTGATCCCTGGGTTAGGGAGAGTGAGAGGGGAAATCAGCCCGCCTTCCTTCTCCTGTTCATTGTCCCGTGATCCCTTGGTTAGAGAGAGAGACAGAGGGGAAATAGGGCAGGGTTCCTGCTCCTGATCACTGTCCAGTGATTTCTGGGTTAGAAAGAGAGAGGGGGAATCAACCAGGGTTCCTGCTCCTAATCACTGTCAAGTGATCCCTGGGCTAGAGAGATAGGGAGGGGAAATCAGCCAGTGTTCTTGCTCCTGATCACTGTCCAGTAAACCATTGCTTAGGGGGAAAGAGAGGTGGGAACTGAGCCAGTGTTTCTGCTCCTGTTCATTGTCCCGTGATCCCTGGGTTAGAGAGAGAGACAGAGGGGAAATAGGCCAGGGTTCCTTCTCCTGATCACTGTCCAGTGATCCCTGGGTTAGAAAGAGAGATGGGAAATCAGCCAGGGTTCCTTCTCCTGATCACTGTCCAGTGATCCCTGGGTTAGAGAGAGTGAGAGGAAATCGGCCAGGGTTCCTGCTCCTGATCACTGTCCAGTGATCCCTGGTTTAGAAAGAGAGAGGGAGATAATCAGCCAGGGTTCCTGCTCCTGATCACTGTCCAGTGATCCCTGGGTTAGAAAGAGAGAGGGAGATAATCAGCCAGGGTTGCTGCTCCTGATCGCTGTCCAGTGATGCCTGGGTTAGGTAGTGAAATAGGTGAAATCAGCCAGGGTTGCTGTTCCTGATCACTGTCCTGTGATCCCTGCGTTAGAGAGAGAGAGAAAGGGGAAATCAGCCAGGGTTTCCTGCTCCTGGTCACTGTCCAGTGATCCCTGAGTTAGAGAGAGAGAGAGAGGGGAAATCAGCCAGAGTTCCTGCTCCTGATCACTGTCCAGTGATCCTTGGGTTAGAGAGAGGGAGAGAGTGTGGAAATCAGCCAGGGTTCCTCCTCTTGATCACTGTCCAGTGATTCCTGGGTTAGAGAGACAGACGGGAAATCAGCCAGGGTTCCTGTTCTTGATCACTGTCCAGTGATCCCTGTGTTAGTGAGAGGGGAGATCAGCCAGGGTTCCTGCTCCTGATCACTGTCCAGTGATCCCTCGGTTAGTGAGAGAGGGAGGACATCAGTCAGGGTTATAGCTCCTGATCTCTAGTCATTCATCCCTGGGTTAGATTGAGATACAGACGGGAAATCAGCCAGGGTTCCTGCTCCTGATCACTGTCCAGTGATCCCTGATTTAGCGAGAGGGAGGGGAAATCAGCCAGGGTTCCTGCTCCTTATCACTGTCCAGTGATCCCTCGGTTAGAAAGAGAGAGGGAGGTAATCAGCCAGGGTTCCTGCTCCTGATCACTGTCCAGTGATTCCTGTGTTAGATGGTGAAAGAGCGGAAATCAGCCAGGGTTCCTGTTCCTGATCACTGTCCAGTGATCCCTGGGTTAGGGAGAGGGGAAATCAGCCAGGGTTCCTTCTCCTGCTCACTGTCCAGTGATCTCCAGGTTAGAGAGAGAGAGAGGGGAATTCAGCCAGGGTTCCTGCTCCTGATCACTATCCAGTGATCCCTGGGTTAGAGGGAAAGAGAGGTGGTAAATAAGCCAGGGTTCCTGCTCCTGATCACTGTCCATTGATCCCTGGGTTGGAGAGAGCGAGGGAAATCAGCCAGGATTCCTGCTCCTGATCACTGTGCAGTGATCCCTGGGTTAGGGAGAGTGAGATGGGAAATCAGCGCGGCTTCCTGCTCCTGTTCATTGTCCCGTGATCCCTCCGTTAGAGGGAGAGACAGAAGGGAAATAGGCCAGTGTTCCTGCTTCTGATCACTGTCCAGTGATGTCTGGGGTAGAAAGAGAGAGGGGAAATCAGCCAGGGTTCCTTCTCCTGATCACTATCCAGTGATCCCTGGGTTAGAGGGAAAGAGAGCTGGGAAATGAGCCAGGGTTCCTGCTCCTGATCACTGTCCAGTGATTCCTGGGTTCGATAGTGATAGAGGGGAAATCAGCCAGGTTTCCTGTTCCTGATCACTGTCCAGTGACCCCTGGGTTAGAGAGAGGGGAAATGAGCCAGAGTTCCTGCTCCTGATCACTGTCCAGTGATCCCTGGGTTAGAGAGATGCGACGGGAAATCAGCCAGGGTTCCTGCTCCTGATCACTGTCCAGTGACCCCTGGGTTAGGGAGTGTGAGAGGGTAAATCAGCCCGACTTCTTTCTGCTGTTCATTGTCCCGTGATCCCTGGGTTAGAGAGAGATACAGAGGGGAAATAGGCCAGTGTTCCTGCTCCTGATCACTGTCCAGTGATGTCTGTGTTAGAAAGAGAGAGTGGGAATCAGCCAGGGTTCCTTCTCCTAAACACTGTCAAGTGATTCCTGGGCTAGAGTGATAGAGAGGGGAAGTTAGCCAGTGTTCCTGCTCCGGATCACTGTCCAGTGATCCATGGGTTAGAGAGAGAGACAGACAGGGGATATCAGCCAGGGTTCCTTCTCCTGATCACTGTCCGGTGATCCCTGGGTTATAGGCAGAGAGAGGGGAAATCAGCCAGGGTTCCTGCTCCTGATCACTCTCCAGTGATCCCTTGGTTAGAGAGAGAGGGCGGAAATCAGCCAGGGTTATAGCTACTGATCACTAGTCATTCATCCCTGGGTTAGGGAGAGAAAGAGAGGGGAAATCAGCCAGGGTTCCTGCTCCTGATCACTGTCCAGTGATCCCTGATTTAGTGAGAGGGTGCGGAATTCAGCAAGGGTTCCTGCTCCTGATCACTGTCCAGTGCTTCCTGGGTTAGATGGTGAAAGAGCGGAAATCAGCCAGGGTTCCTGTTCCTGATCACTGTCCAGTGATCCCTGGGTTAGAGAGAGGGGAATTCAGCCAGGGTTCCTTCTCCTGATCACTGTCCAGTGATCCGCAGGTTAGAGAGAGAGAGGGGAATTCAGCCAGGGTTCCTGCTCCTGATCACTGTCCAGTGATCTCTGGGTTAGTGGGAAAGAGAGGTGGGAAATGAGCCAGGGTTCCTGCTACTGATTACTGTCCAGTGATCCCTGGGCTAGAGAGAGCGAGGGGATATCAGCCAGGGTTCCTGCTCCTGATCACTGTGTAGTGATCCCTGGGTTAGGGAGAGTGAGAGTGAGGAAATCAGCAAGGGTTCCTGCTCCTGATCGCTGTCCAGTGATGCCTGGGTTAGATAGTGAAATAGGTGAAATCAGCCAGGGTTGCTGTTCCTGATCACTGTCCAGTGATCCCTGGGTTAAAGAAAGAGAGGGGAAATCAGCCGGGGTTCCTTCTCATTTTCACTGTCCAGTGATCCCTGGGTTAGAGAGAGGGTAAATCAGCCAGGGTTCCTTCTCCTGATCACTGTCCAGTGATCCCCGGGTTAGAGAGAGAGAGGGGAAATCAGCCCGGGTTCCTGCTCCTGATCACTATCCAGTGATCCCCGGGTTAGAGAGAGAGAGGGGAAATAAGCCAGGGTTCCTGCTCCTGATCACTGTCCAGTGATGTCCGGGTTAGAAAGAGAGAGGGGGAATCCGCCAGGGTTCCTTTTCCTGATCACTGTCCAGTGATCCCTGGGCTAGAGAGAGCGAGGGGAAATCAGTCAGGGTTCCTGCTCCTGATCACTGTCCAGTGATCCGTGGGTTAGGGAGAGTGAGAGGGGAAATCAGCCCAGCTTCCTTCTCCTGTTCATTGTCCCGTGATCCTTTGGTTAGAGAGAGAGACAGAGCGCAAATAGGGCAGGGTTCCTGCTCCTGATCACTGTCCAGTGATGTCTGGGTTAGAAAGAGAGAGGGGGAATCAGCCAGGGTTCCTGCTCCTAATCACTGTCAAGTGATCCCTGGGCTAGAGAGATAGGGAGGGGAAATCAGCCAGTGTTCTTGCTCCTGGTCACTGTCCAGTGATCCATGGGTTAGAGGGAAAGAGAGGTGGGAAATGAGCCAGGGTTCCTGTTCCTGATCACTGTCCAGTGATCCCTTTGTTAAAGAGAGCGAGGGGAAATCAGCTAGGGTTTCTGCTCCTGTTCATTGTCCCGTGATCCCTGGGTTAGAGAGAGCGACAGAGGGGAAATAGGCCAGGGTTCCTTCTCCTGATCACTGTCCAGTGATCCCTGGGTTAGAGAAAGCGAGGTGAAATCAGCAGGGGTTCTTTCTCCTGTTCACTGTCGAGTGGTCCCTGGGTTAGAGAGAGAGAGGGGAAATCAGCCAGGCTTGCTGCTCCTGGTTACTGTTCAGTGATCCATGGGTTAGAGAGACAGACAGACAGGGTAGGTAATCAGCAAGGATCCTGCTACTGATCACTGTCCAGTGATCCCTGTGTTAGAGGCAGAGAGAGGGGAAATCAGCCAGGGTTCCTGCTCCTGATCACTGTGCAGTGATCCCTGGGTTATGGTGAGTGAGATGGGAAATCAGCCCGGCTTCCTGCTCCTGTTCATTGTCCCGTGTTCCTGCTTTAGAGAGAGAGACAGAGGGGAAATAGGCCAGAGTTCCTGCTCCTGATTACTGTCCAGTGATGTCTGGGTTAGAAAGAGAGAGGAGGAATCAACCAGGGTTCCGTCTCCTGATCACTGTGCTGTGATCCCCGGGTTAGAGAGAGAAAGGGGAAATCAGCCAGGGTTCCTTCTACTGATCACTGTCCAGTGATCCCCAGGTTAGAGAGAGAGAGGGGAATTCAGCCAGGGTACCTGCTCCTGATCACTATCCAGTGATCCCTGGGTTAGACGGAAAGAGAGGTGTGAAATAAGTCAGGGTTCCTGCTCCTGATCACTGTCCAGTGATCCCTGGGTAAGAGAGAGCGAGGGGAAATCAGCCAGAGTTCCTGCTCCTGATCACTGTGCAGTGATCCCTGGGTTAGGGTGAGTGAGATGGGAAATCAGCCCGGCTTCCTGCTCCTGTTCATTGTCCCGTGATCCCTGCGTTAGAGAGAGAGACAGAGGGGAAATTGGCCAGAGCTCCTGCTCCTGATTATTGTCCTGTGATGTCTGGGTTGGAAAGAGAGAGGGGGAATCAACCAGGGTTCCGTCTCCTGATCACTGTGCTGTGATCCCCGGGTTAGAGAGAGAAAGGGGAAATCAGCCAGTGTTCCTTCTTCTGATCACTATCCAGTGATCCCTGGGTTAGAGGGAAAGAGAGGTGGGTAATGAGCCAGGTTTCCTGCTCCTGATCACTGTCCAGTGATCCATGGGTTAGAGAGAGTGAGGGGAAATCAGCCAGGGTTCCTGCTCCTGATCACTGTCCAGTGATCCCTGGGTTAGAGAGAGCGAGGGGAATTCAGCCAGGGTTCCTGCTCCTGATCATTGTGTAGTGATCCCTGGGGTAGGGAGAGTGAGATGGGAAATCAGCCCAGCTTCCTGCTGCTGTTCATTGTCCCGTGATTCCTGCGTTATAGAGAGAGACAGAGGGGGAATCAGCCAGGGTTCGTTCTCCTGATCATTGTACAGTGATCCCCGGGTTAGAGAGAGAGAGGGGAAATCAGCCATGGTTCCTTCTCCTGATCATTATCCAGTGATCCCTGGCTTAGAGGAAAAGTGAGGTGGGAAATGAGCCAGGTTTCCTGCTCCTGATCCCTGTCCAGTGATCCCTGGGTTAGAAAGAGAGAGGTAGATAATCAGCCAGGGTTCCTGCTCCTGATCACTGTCCAGTGATACCTGGGTTAGAAAGAGAGAGTGAGGAAATCAGCAAGGGTTCCTGCTCCTGATCGCTGTCTTGTGATGCCTGGGTTAGATAGTGTAATAGGTGGAATCAGCCAGGGTTGCTGTTCCTGATCACTGTCTAGTGATCCCTGGGTTAGAGAAAGAGAGGGGAAATCAGCCGGGGTTCCTTCTCATGTTCACTGTCCAGTGATCCCTGGGTTAGAGAGAGCGAGAGGTAATCAGCCAGGGTTCCTGCTCCTGATCACTGTCCAGTGATTCCTGGGTTAGATGGTGAAAGAGCGGAAATCAGACAGGGTTCCTGATTCTGATCACTGTCCAGTGATCCCTGGGTTAATTGAAAGAGACGTGGGAAATGAGCCATGGTTCCTGCTCCTGATTACTTTCCGGTGAGCCCTGGGTTACAGAGAGCTAGGGGAAATCAGCCAGGTTTCCTGCTACTGATCACTGTGTAGTGATCCCTGGGTTAGGGAGAGTGAGATGGGAAATCAGCTCGGCTTCCTGCTCTTGTTCATTGTCCCGTGATTCCTGCGTTAGAGAGAGAGACAGAGGGGAAATAGGCCAGAGTTCCTGCTCCTGATCACTGTCCAGTGATGTCTGGGTTAGAAAGAGAGAGGGAGAATCAGCCAGGGTTCCTTCTCCTGATCACTGTCCAGTGATCCCCGGGTTAGAGAGAGAGGGGGGAAATCAGCCAGGGTTCCTTCCCCTGATAACTATCCAGTGATCCCAGGCTTAGAGGGAAAGAGAGGTGGGAAATCAGCCAGGTTTCCTGCTCCTGATCACTGTCCAGTGATCCCTGGGTTAGAGAGAGCGAGGGGAAATCAGCCAGGCTTTCTGCTCCTGATCACTGTCCTGTGATCCCGGGTTAGAGAGAGAAAGGGGAAATCAGCCAGGGTTCCTTCTCCTGATTACTGTCCAGTGATCCCCCGGTTAGATAGAGAGTTGGGAAATCAGCCAGGGTTCCTACTCCTGATCTCTGTCCAGTGATCCCTGGGTTAGAGAGAGTGAGAGGAAATCAGCCAGGGTTCCTGCTCCTGATCACTGTCCAGTGTTCCCTGGGTTAGAAAGAGAGAGCGAGGTAATCAGCAAGGGTTACAGCTCCTGATCGCTGTCCAGTGATGCCTGGGTTAGATAGTGAAATGGGTGAAATCAGCCAGGGATGCTGTTCCTGATCACTGTCCAGTGATCCCTGGGTTAGAGAAAGCGAGGTGAAATCAGCAGGGGTTCCTTCTCCTGTTCACTGTCGAGTGGTCCCTGGGTTAGAGAGAGAGATGGGAAATCAGCCAGGCTTGCTGCTCCTGGTTACTACTCAGTGATCCATGGGTTAGAGAGAGAGACAGACAGGGGAGGTAATCAGCAAGGATCCTGCTACTGATCACTGTCGAGTGATCCCTGTGTTAGAGGCAGAGAGAGGGGAAATCAGCCAGGTTTCCTGCTCCTGATCACTGTGCAGTGATCCCTGGGTAATGGTGAGTGAGATGGGAAATCAGCCCGGCTTCCTGCTCCTGTTCATTGTCCCGTGATCCTGCTTTAGAGAGAGAGACAGAGGGGAAATAGGCCAGAGCTCCTGCTCCTGATTACTGTCCAGTGATGTCTGGGTTAGAAAGAGAGAGGAGGAATCAACCAGGGTTCCGTCTCCTGATCACTGTGCTGTGATCCCCGGGTTAGAGAGAGAAAGGGGAAATCAGCCAGGGTTCCTTCTACTGATCACTGTCCAGTGATCCCCAGGTTAGAGAGAGAGAGGGGAATTCAGCCAGGGTACCTGCTCCTGATCACTGTGCAGTGATCCCTGGGTTAGGGTGAGTGAGATGGGAAATCAGCCCGGCTTCCTGCTCCTGTTCATTGTCCCGTGATCCCTGCGTTAGAGAGAGAGACAGAGGGGAAATAGGCCAGAGTTCCTGCTCCTGATTATTGTCCAGTGATGTCTGGGTTAGAAAGAGAGAGGGGGAATCAACCAGGGTTCCGTCTCCTGATCACTGTGCTGTGATCCCCGGGTTAGAGAGAGAAAGGGGAAATCAGCCAGTGTTCCTTCTTCTGATCACTATCCAGTGATCCCTGGGTTAGAGGGAAAGAGAGGTGGGTAATGAGCCCGGATTCCTGCTCCTGATCACTGTCCAGTGATCCATGGGTTAGAGAGAGTGAGGGGAAATCAGCCAGGGTTCCTGCTCCTGATCACTGTCCAGTGATTCCTGGGTTTGAGAGAGAGATGGGAAATCAGCCATGGTTCCTACTCCTGATCACTGTCCAGTGATCCCTAGGTTAGAGAGAGTGAGAGGAAATCAGCCAGGGTTCCTGCTCCTGATCACTGTCCAGTGATGTCTGTGTTAGAAAGAGAGAGGGGGAATCAGCCAGGGTTCCTGCTCCTAATCACTGTCAAGTGATCCCTGGGCTAGAGTGATAGAAGGGAAATTAGCCAGTGTTCCAGCTCCTGATCACTGTCCAGTAATCCCTGATTTAGTGAGACGGAGGGGAATTCAGCCAGGGTTCCTGCTCCTGATCACTGTCCAGTGATTCCTGGGTTAGATGGTGAAAGAGCGGAAATCAGCCAGGGTTCCTGATTCTGATCACTGTCCAGTGATCCCTGGGTTAGAGAGAGGGGAATTCAGCCAGGGTTCCTTTTCTTGATCACTGTCTAATGATCCCCAGGTTAGAGAGAGAGAGGGGAATTCAGCCAGGGTTCCTGCTCCTGATCACTATCCAGTGATCCCTGGGTTAATTGAAAGAGACGTGGGAAATGAGCCATGGTTCCTGCTCCTGATTACTTTCCGGTGAGCCCTGGGTTACAGAGAGCGAGGGGAAATCAGCCAGGTTTCCTGCTCCTGATCACTGTGTAGTGATCCCTGGGTTAGGGAGAGTGAGATGGGAAATCAGCCCGGCTTCCTGCTCCTGTTCATTGTCCCGTGATTCCTGCGTTAGAGAGAGAGACAGAGGGGAAATAGGCCAGAGTTCCTGCTCCTGATTACTGTCCAGTGATGTCTGGGTTAGAAAGAGAGAGGGGGAATCAGCCAGGGTTCCTTCTCCTGATCACTGTCCAGTGATCCCCGGGTTAGAGAGAGAGGGGGGAAATCAGCCAGGGTTCCTTCTCCTGATAACTATCCAGTGATCCCAGGCTTAGAGGGAAAGAGAGGTGGGAAATCAGCCAGGTTTCCTGCTCCTGATCACTGTCCAGTGATCCCTGGGTTAGAGAGAGCGAGGGGAAATCAGCCAGGGTTTCTGCTCCTGATCACTGTCCTGTGATCCCGGGTTAGAGAGAGAAAGGGGAAATCAGCCAGGGTTCCTTCTCCTGATTATTGTCCAGTAATCCCCGGGTTAGAGAGAGAGATGGGAAATCAGCCAGGGTTCCTACTCCTGATCACTGTCCAGTGATCCCTGGGTTAGAGAGAGTGAGAGGAAATCAGCCAGGGTTCCTGCTCCTGATCACTGTCCAGTGTTCCCTGGGTTAGAAAGAGAGAGCGAGGTAATCAGCAAGGGTTACTGCTCCTGATCGGTGTCCAGTGATGCCTGGGTTAAATAGTGAAATGGGTGAAATCAGCCAGGGATGCTGTTCCTGATCACTGTCCAGTGATCCCTGGGTTAGAGAAAGCGAGGTGAAATCAGCAGTGGTTCCTTTTCCTGTTCACTGTCGAGTGGTCCCTGGGTGAGAGAGAGAGAGGGGAAATCAGCCAGACTTCCTGCTCCTGGTTACTGTTCAATGATCCATGGGTTAGAGAGAGAGACAGACAGGGGAGGTAATCAGCAAGGATCCTGCTACTGATCACTGTCGAGTGATCCCTGTGTTAGAGGCAGAGAGAGGGGAAATCAGCCAGGGTTCCTGCTCCTGATCACTGTCCAGTGATCCCTCGGTTAGAGAGAGATGGAGGAAATCAGCCAGGGTTATAGCTCCTGATCACTAGTCATACATCCCTGGGTTAGGGCGAGATACAGAGGAGAAATCAGCCAGCGTTCCTGCTCCTGATCACTGTCCAGTGATCCCTCGGTTAGAGAGAGAGGGAGGAAGTCAGCCAGGGTTATAGCTCCTGATCACTAGTCATTCATTCCTGGGTTAGGTTGAGGTACAGAGGGGAAATCAGCCAGGGTTCCTGCTCCTGATCACTGTCCAGTGATCCCTGATTTAGCAAGAGTGAGGCGAAATCAGCCAGCGTTCAAGCTCCATATCACTGTCCAGTGATCCCTGGGTTAGACGGTGAAAGAGCGGAAATCAGCCAGGGTTCCTGTTCATGATCACTGTCCAGTAATCCCAGGGTTAGAGAGAGGGGAAATCAGCCATGGTTCCTGTTCCTGATCACTGTCCAGTGATCCCAGGGTTAGAGAGAAGAGAATTCAGCCTGGGTTCCTTCTACTGATCACTGTCCAGTGAACCCCAGGTTAGAGAGAGAGAGGGGAATTCAGCCAGGGTACCTGCTCCTGATCACTATCCAGTGATCCCTGGGTTAGACGGAATGAGAGGTGTGAAATAAGTCAGGGTTCCTGCTCCTGATCACTGTCCAGTGATCCATGGGTTAGAGAGAGTGAGGGGAAATCAGCCAGGGTTCCTGCTCCTGATCACTGTCCAGTGATCCCTGGGTTAGAGAGAGCGAGGGGAATTCAGCCAGGGTTCCTGCTCCTGATCACTGTGTAGTGATCCCTGGCTTAGAGGAAAAGAGAGGTAGATAATCAGCCAGGGTTCCTGCTCCTGATCACTGTCCAGTGATACCTGGGTTAGAAAGAGAGAGTGAGGAAATCAGCAAGGGTTCCTGCTCCTGATCGCTGTCTTATGATGCCTGGGTTAGATAGTGTAATAGGTGAAATCAGCCAGGGTTGCTGTTCCTGATCACTGTCTAGTGATCCCTGGGTTAGAGGGAAAGAGAGGTGGGAAATGAGCCAGAATTCCCGCTCCTGATTACTGTACAGTGATCCCTGGGTTTGAGAGAGCGAGGGGAAATCAGCCAGGGTTCCTGCTCCTGATCACTGTCCAGTGATCCCTGGGTTAGGGAGAGTGAGAGGGGAAATCAGCCCGGCTTCTTTCTCCTGTTCATTGTCCCGAGATCCCTGGGTTAGAGAGAGAGACTGAGGGGAAATAGGCCAGGGTTCCTGCTCCTGATCACTGTCCAGTGATGTCTGTGTTAGAAAGAGAGAGGGGGAATCAGCCAGGGGTCCTGCTCCTAATCACTGTCAAGTGATCCCTGGGCTAGAGTGATAGAAGGGAAATTAGCCAGTGATCCTGCTCCTGATCACTGTCCAGTAATCCCTGATTTAGTGAGAGGGAGCGGAATTCAGCCAGGGTTCCTGCTCCTGATCACTGTCCAGTGATTCCTGGGTTAGATGGTGAAAGAGCGGAAATCAGCCAGGGTTCCTGATTCTGATCACTGTCCAGTGATCCCTGGGTTAGTGAGAGGGGAATTCAGCCAGGGTTCCTTCTCCTGATCACTGTCCAATGATCCCCAGGTTAGAGAGAGAGAGGGGAATTCAGCCAGGAATCCTGCTCCTGATCACTATCCAGTGATCCCTGGGTTAATTGAAAGAGCTGTGGGAAATGAGCCAGGGTTCCTGCTCCTGATTACTGTCCAGTGTGCCCTGGGTTGCAGAGAGCGAGGGCAAATCAGCCAGGTTTCCTGCTCCTGATCACTGTGTAGTGATCCCTGGGTTAGGGAGAGTGAGATGGGAAATCAGCCCGGCTTCCTGCTCCTGTTCATTGTCCCGTGATTCCTGCGTTAGAGAAAGAGACAGAGGGGAAATAGGCCAGAGTTCCTGCTCCTGATCACTGTCCAGTGATGTCTGGGTTAGAAAGAGAGAGGGGGAATCAGCCAGGGTTCCTTCTCTTGATCACTGTCCAGTGATCCCCGGGTTAGAGAGAGAGATGGGAAATCAGACAGGGTTCCTTCTCCTGATAACTATCCAGTGATCTCAGGCTTAGAGTGAAAGAGAGGTGGGAAATCAGCCAGGTTTCCTGCTCCTGATCACTGTCCTGTGATCCCGGGTTAGAGAGAGAAAGTGGAAATCAGCCAAGGTTCCTTCTCCTGATCACTGTCCAGTGATCCCCGGGTTAGAGAGAGAGATGGGAAATCAGCCAGGGTTCCTGATTCTGATCACTGTCCAGTGATCCCAGGGTTAGAGAGAGGGGAAATCAGCCAGGGTTCCTTCTCCTGATCACTGTCCAGTGATCCCCAGGTTAGAGAGAGAGAGGGGAATTCAGCCAGGGTTCCTGCTCCTGATCACTATCCACTGATCCCTGGGTTAGACGGAAAGAGAGGTGTGAAATAAGTCAGGGTTCCTGCTCCTGATCACTGTCCAGTGACCCCTGGGTAAGAGAGAGGGAGGGGAAATCAGCCAGGGTTCCAGCTCCTGATCTCTGTGCAGTGATCCCTTGGTTAGGGTGAGTGAGATGGGAAATCAGCCCAGCTTCCTGCTCCTGTTCATTGTCCCGTGATCCCTGCGTTAGAGAGAGAGACAGAGGGGAAATAGGCCAGAGTTCCTGCTCCTGATTACTGTCCAGTGATGTCTGGGTTAGAAAGAGAGAGGGGGAATCAACCAGGGTTCCGTCTCCTGATCACTGTGCTGTGATCTCCGGGTTAGAGAGAGAAAGGGGAAATCAGCCAGGGTTCCTTCTTCTGATGACTATCCAGTGATCCCTTGGTTAGAGGGAAAGAGAGGTGGGTAATGAGCCCGGATTCCTGCTCCTGATTGCTGTCCAGTGATCCATGAGTTAGAGAGAGTGAGGGGAAATCAGCCAGGGTTCCTGCTCCTGACCACTGTCCAGTGATCCCTCGGTTAGAGAGAGCGAGGGGAAATCAGCCAGGGTTCCTGCTCCTGATCACTGTGTAGTGATCCCTGCGTTAGGGAGAGTGAGATGGGAAATCAGCCCAGCTTCCTGCTCCTGTTCATTGTCCCGTGATTCCTGCGTTAGAGTGAGAGACAGAGTGGGAATGAGCCAGGGTTCCTTCTCCTGATCACTGTCCAGTGATCCCCGGGTTAGAGGAAAAGAGAGGTGGGAAATGAGCCAGGTTTCCTGCTCCTGATCACTGTCCAGTGATCCCTGGGTTAGAAAGAGAGAGGTAGATAATCAGCCAGGGTTCCTGCTCCTGATCACTGTCCAGTGATACCTGGGTTAGAAAGAGAGAGTGAGGAAATCAGCAAGGGTTCCTGCTCCTGATCGCTTTCCAGTGATGCCTGGGTTAGATAGTGAAATAGGTGAAATCAGCCAGGGTTGCTGTTCCTGATCACTGTCCAGTGATCCCTGGGTTAGAGAAAGAGAGGGGGATTTCAGCCAGGGTTCCTTCTCATGTTCACTGTCCAGTGATCCCTGGGTTAGAGAGAGTGAGAGGAAATCAGCCAGGATTCCTGCTCCTGATCACTGTCCAGTGATCCCTGGATTAGAGAGAGCGAGGGGAAATCAGCCAGGGTTTCTGCTCCTGATCACTGTCCTGTGATCCCGGGTTAGAGAGAGAAAGGGGAAATCAGCCAGGGTTCCTTCTCCTGATTACTGTCCAGTGATCCCCGGGTTAGAGAGAAAGATGGGAAATCAGCCAGGGTTCCTACTCCTGATCACTGCCCAATGATCCCTGGGTTAGAGAGAGTGAGAGGAAATCAGCCAGGGTTCCTGCTCCTGATCACTGTCCAGTGATCCCTGGGTTAGAAAGAGAGAGTGAGATAATCAGCAAGGGTTACTGCTCCTGATCACTGTCCAGTGATCCCTGGGTTAGAGAAAGCGAGGTGAAATCAGCAGGGGTTCCTTTTCCTGTTCACTGTCGAGTGGTCCCTGGGTTAGAGAGAGAGAGGGGAAATCAGCCAGGCTTCCTGCTCCTGGTTACTGTTCAGTGATCCATGGGTTAGAGAGAGAGACAGACAGGGGAGGTAATCAGCAAGGATCCTGCTCCTGATCGCTGTCCAGTGATCCCTCGGTTAGAGAGAGAGGGAGGAAATCAGCCAGGGTTATAGCTCCTGATCACTAGTCATTCATCCCTGGTTTAGGGAGAGATACAGAGGGGAAATCAGCCTGCGTTCCTGCTCCTGATCACTGTCCAGTGATCCCTGATTTAACGAGAGGGTGGGGAAATCAGCCAGAGTTCCTGCTCCTTATCACTGTCCAGTGATCTCTGGGTTAGAAAGAGAGAGGGAGGTAATCAGCCAGTGTTCCTGCTCCTGATCACTGTCCAGTGATTCCTGGGTTAGATGGTGAAAGAGCGGAAATCAGCCAGGGTTCCTGTTCCTGATCACTGTCCAGTGATCCCTGGGTTAGAGAGAGGGGAAATCAGCCAGTGTTCCTTCTACTGATCACTGTCCAGTGATCCCCAGGTTAGAGATAGAGAGGGGAATTCAGCCAGGGTTCCTGCTCCTGATCACTGTGCAGTGATCCCTGGGTTAGGGTGAGTGAGTTGGGAAATCAGCCCGGCTTCCTGCTCCTGTTCATTGTCCCGTTATCCCTGCGTTAGAGAGAGAGACAGAGGGGAAATAGGCCAGAGTTCCTGCTCCTGATTACTGTCCAGTGATGTCTGGGTTAGAAAGAGAGAGGGGGAATCAACCAGGGTTCCGTCTCCTGATCACTGTGCTGTGATCCCCGGGTTAGGGAGAGAAAGGGGAAATCAGCCAGGGTTCCTTCTTCTGATCACTATCCAGTGATCCCTTGGTTAGAGGGAAAGAGAGGTGTGTAATGAGCCCGGATTCCTGCTCCTGATCATTGTCCAGTGATCCATGGGTTAGAGAGAGTGAGGGGAAATCAGCCAGGGTTCCTGCTCCTGACCACTGTCCAGTGATCCCTGGGTTAGAGAGAGCGAGGGGAAATCAGCCAGGGTTCCTGCTCTTGATCACTGTGTAGTGATCTCTGGGTTAGGGAGAGTGAGATGGGAAATCAGCCCAGCTTCCTGCTCCTGTTCATTGTCCCGTGATTCCTGCGTTAGAGTGAGAGACAGAGGGGGAATCAGCCAGGGTTCCTTCTCCTGATCACTGTGCTGTGATCCCGCGTTAGAGAGAGAGAGGGGAAATGAGCCAGGTTTCCTTCTCCTGATCACTATCCAGTGATCCCCGGTTTAGAGGAAAAGAGAGGTGGAAAATGAGCCAGGTTTCCTACTCCTGATCACTGTCCAGTGATCCCTGGGTTAGATAGAGAGAGGTAGATAATCAGCCAGGGTTCCTGCTCCTAATCACTGTCCAGTGATACCTGGGTTAGAAAGAGTGAGGAAATCAGCAAGGGTTCCTGCTCCTGATCGCTGCCCAGTGATGCCTGGGTTAGATAGTGAAATAGGTGAAATCAGCCAGGGTTGCTGTTCCTGATCACTGTCCAGTGATCCCTGGGTTAGAGAAAGAGAGGGGAAATCAGCCGGGGTTCCTTCTCATGTTCACTGTCCAGTGATCCCTGGGTTAGAGAGAGTGAGAGGAAATCAGCCAGGGTTCCTGCTCCTGATCACTGTCCAGTGATCCCTGGTTTAGAAAGAGAGAGGGTGATAATCAGACAGGGTTCCATCTCCTGATCACTGTCCAGTGTTCCCTGGGTTAGAAAGAGAGAGTGAGGTAATCAGCAAGGGTTACTGCTCCTGATCGCTGTCCAGTGATGCCTGGGTTAGATAGTGAAATAGGTGAAATCAGCCAGGGATGCTGTTTCTGATCACTGTCCAGTGATCCCTGGGTTAGAGAAAGCGAGGGGAAATCAGCAGTGGTTCCTTCTCCTGTTCACTGTCGAGTGGTCCCTGGGTTAGAGAGAGAGGGAGGAAATCAGCCAGGGTTATAGCTCCTGATCACTAGTCATTCATCACTGGGTTAGGGAGAGATACAGAGGGGAAATCAGCCAGCGTTCCTGCTCCTTATCACTGTCCAGTGATCCCTGGGTTAGAAAGAGAGATGGAGATAATCAGCCAGGGTTCCTGCTCCTGATCACTGTCCAGTGATTCCTGGGTTAGATGGTGAAAGAGCGGAAATCAGCCAGGGTTCCTGTTCCTGATCACTGCCCAGTGATCCCTGGGTTAGGGAGAGGGGAAATCAGCCAGGGTTCCTTCTACTGATCACTGTCTAGTGATCCCCAGGTTAGAGAGAGAGAGGGGAATTCAGCCAGGCTTCCTGCTCCTGATCACTATCCAGTGATCCCTGGGTTTGACGGAAAGAGAGGTGTGAAATAAGTCAGGTTTCCTGCTCCTGATCACTGTCCAGTGATCCCTGGGTAAGAGAGAGCGAGGGGAAGTCAGCCAGGGTTCCTGCTCCTGATCACTGTGCAGTGATCCCTGGGTTAGGATGAGTGAAATGGGAAATCAGCCCAGCTTCCTGCTCCTGTTCATTGTCCCGTGATCCCTGCGTTAGAGAGACAGACAGAGCGGAAATAGGCCTGAGTTCCTGCTCCTGATTACTGTCCAGTGATGTCTGGGTTAGAAAGAGAGAGGGGGAATCAACCAGGGTTCCGTCTCCTGATCACTGTGCTGTGATCCCCGCGTTAAAGAGAGAGAGGGGAAATCAGCCAGGGTTCCTTCTCCTGATCACTATCCAGTGATCCCAGGCTTAGAGGAAAAGAGAGGTGGAAAATAAGCCAGGTTTGCTGCTCCTGATCACTGTCCTGTGATCCCTGGGTTAGAAAGAGAGAGGTAGATAATCAGCCAGGGTTTCTGTTCCTGATCACTGTCCAGTGATACCTGGGTTAGAAAGAGAGAGTGAGGAAATCAGCAAGGGTTCCTGCTCCTGATCGCTGTCCAGTGATCCCTGGGTTAGATAGTGAAATAGGTGAAATCAGCCAGGGTTGCTGTTCCTGATCACTGTCCAGTGATCCCTGGGTTAGAGAAAGAGAGGGGAAATCAGCCGGGGTTCCTTCTCATGTTCACTGTCCAGTGATCCCTGGGTTAGAGAGAGTGAGCGGAAATCAGCCAGGGTTCCTGCTCCTGATCACTGTCCAGTGATCCCTGGTTTAGAAAGAGAGAGGGAGATAATCAGACAGGGTTCCAACTCCTGATCACTGTCCAGTCATCCGCGGGTTAGAGAGAGAGAGGTGAAATCAGCCAGGGTTGCTGTTCCTGATCACTGTCCAGTGATCCCTGGGTTAGAGAAAGAGAGGGGAAATCAGCCGGGGTTCCTTCTCATGTTCACTGTCCAGTGATCCCTGGGTTAGAGAGAGTGAGCGGAAATCAGCCAGGGTTCCTGCTCCTGATCACTGTCCAGTGATCTCTGGGTTAGAAAGAGAGAGGGAGGTAATCAGCCAGTGTTCCTGCTCCTGATCACTGTCCAGTGATTACTGGGTTAGATGGTGAAAGAGCGGAAATCAGCCAGGGTTCCTGTTCCTGATCACTGTCCAGTGATCCCTGGGTTAGAGAGAGGGGAAATCAGCCAGTGTTCCTTCTACTGATCACTGTCCAGTGATCCCCAGGTTAGAGAGAGAGAGGGGAATTCAGCCAGGGTTCCTGCTCCTGATCACTATCCAGTGATCCCTGGGTTAGACGGAAAGCGAGGTGTGAAATAAGTCAGGGTTCCTGCTCCTGATCACTGTCCAGTGATCCCTGGGTAAGAGAGAGGGAGGGGAAATCAGCCAGGGTTCCTGCTCCTGATCACTGTGCAGTGATCCCTGGGTTAGGGTGAGTGAGTTGGGAAATCAGCCCGGCTTCCTGCTCCTGTTCATTGTCCCGTGATCCCTGCGTTAGAGAGAGAGACAGAGGGGAAATAGGCCAGAGTTCCTGCTCCTGATTACTGTCCAGTGATGTCTGGGTTAGAAAGAGAGAGGGGGAATCAACCAGGGTTCCGTCTCCTGATCACTGTGCTGTGATCCCCAGGTTAGGGAGAGAAAGGGGAAATCAGCCAGGGTTCCTTCTTCTGATGACTATCCAGTGATCCCTTGGTTAGAGGGAAAGAGAGGTGTGTAATGAGCCCGGGTTCCTGCTCCTGATCATTGTCCAGTGATCCATGGGTTAGAGAGAGCGAGGGGAAATCAGCCAGGGTTCCTGCTCTTGATCACTGTGTAGTGATCTCTGGGTTAGGGAGAGTGAGATGGGAAATCAGCCCAGCTTCCTGCTCCTGTTCATTGTCCCGTGATTCCTGCGTTAGAGTGAGAGACAGAGGGGGAATCAGCCAGGGTTCCTTCTCCTGATCACTGTGCTGTGATCCCCGCGTTAGAGAGAGAGAGGGGAAATCAGCCAGGGTTCCTTCTCCTGATCACTATCCAGTGATCCCAGGCTTAGAGGAAAAGAGAGGTGGAAAATGAGCCAGGTTTGCTGCTCCTGATCACTGTCCAGTGATCCCTGGGTTAGATAGAGAGAGGTAGATAATCAGCCAGGGTTCCTGCTCCTGATCACTGTCCAGTGATACCTGGGTTAGAAAGAGTGAGGAAATAAGGAAGGGTTCCTGCTCCTGATCGCTGCCCAGTGATGCCTGGGTTAGATAGTGAAATAGGTGAAATCAGCCAGGGTTGCTGTTCCTGATCACTGTCCAGTGATCCCTGGGTTAGAGAAAGAGAGGGGAAATCAGCCGGGGTTCCTTCTCATGTTCACTGTCCAGTGATCCCTGGGTTAGAGAGAGTGAGAGGAAATCAGCCAGGGTTCCTGCTCCTGATCACTGTCCAGTGATCCCTGGTTTAGAAAGAGAGAGGGTGATAATCAGACAGGGTTCCATCTCCTGATCACTGTCCAGTGTTCCCTGGGTTAGAAAGAGAGAGTGAGGTAATCAGCAAGGGTTACTGCTCCTGATCGCTGTCCAGTGATGCCTGGGTTAGATAGTGAAATAGGTGAAATCAGCCAGGGATGCTGTTTCTGATCACTGTCCAGTGATCCCTGGGTTAGAGAAAGCGAGGGGAAATCAGCAGTGGTTCCTTCTCCTGTTCACTGTCGAGTGGTCCCTGGGTTAGAGAGAGAGGGAGGAAATCAGCCAGGGTTATAGCTCCTGATCACTAGTCATTCATCACTGGGTTAGGGAGAGATACAGAGGGGAAATCAGCCAGCGTTCCTGCTCCTTATCACTGTCCAGTGATCCCTGGGTTAGAAAGAGAGATGGAGGTAATCAGCCAGGGTTCCTGCTCCTGATCACTGTCCAGTGATTCCTGGGTTAGATGGTGAAAGAGCGGAAATCAGCCAGGGTTCCTGTTCCTGATCACTGCCCAGTGATCCCTGGGTTAGAGAGAGGGGAAATCAGCCAGGGTTCCTTCTACTGATCACTGTCCAGTGATCCCCAGGTTAGAGAGAGAGAGGGGAATTCAGCCAGGCTTCCTGCTCCTGATCACTATCCAGTGATCCCTGGGTTTGACGGAAAGAGAGGTGTGAAATAAGTCAGGTTTCCTGCTCCTGATCACTGTCCAGTGATCCCTGGGTAAGAGAGAGCGAGGGGAAGTCAGCCAGGGTTCCTGCTCCTGATCACTGTGCAGTGATCCCTGGGTTAGGATGAGTGAAATGGGAAATCAGCCCAGCTTCCTGCTCCTGTTCATTGTCCCGTGATCCCTGCGTTAGAGAGACAGACAGAGCGGAAATAGGCCTGAGTTCCTGCTCCTGATTACTGTCCAGTGATGTCTGGGTTAGAAAGAGAGAGGGGGAATCAACCAGGGTTCCGTCTCCTGATCACTGTGCTGTGATCCCCGCGTTAGAGAGAGAGAGGGGAAATCAGCCAGGGTTCCTTCTCCTGATCACTATCCAGTGATCCCAGGCTTAGAGGAAAAGAGAGGTGGAAAATGAGCCAGGTTTGCTGCTCCTGATCACTGTCCTGTGATCCCTGGGTTAGAAAGAGAGAGGTAGATAATCAGCCAGGGTTTCTGTTCCTGATCACTGTCCAGTGATACCTGGGTTAGAAAGAGAGAGTGAGGAAATCAGCAAGGGTTCCTGCTCCTGATCGCTGTCCAGTGATCCCTGGGTTAGATAGTGAAATAGGTGAAATCAGCCAGGGTTGCTGTTCCTGATCACTGTCCAGTGATCCCTGGGTTAGAGAAAGAGAGGGGAAATCAGCCGGGGTTCCTTCTCATGTTCACTGTCCAGTGATCCCTGGGTTAGAGAGAGTGAGCGGAAATCAGCCAGGGTTCCTGCTCCTGATCACTGTCCAGTGATCCCTGGTTTAGAAAGAGAGAGGGAGATAATCAGACAGGGTTCCAACTCCTGATCACTGTCCAGTCATCCGCGGGTTAGAGAGAGAGAGGTGAAATCAGCCAGGGTTCCTTCTCCAGATCACTATCCAGTGATCCCTGGGTTAGAGGGAATGAGAGGTGGGAAATGAGCCAGGGTTCCTATCTTGATCACTGTCCCGTGATCCCTGGGTTAGAGAGAGAGACAGAGGGGAAATCGGCCAGGGTTCCTGCTCCTGATCACTGTCCAGCGATCCCCGGGTTTGAGAGAGAGATGGGAAATCAGCCAGGGTTTCTACTCCTGAGCACTGTCCAGTGATCCCTAGGTTAGTGAGAGTGAGAGGAAATCAGCCAGCGTACCTGCCCCTGATCACTGTCCAGTGTTACCTGGTTCAGAAAGAGAGAGGGAGATAATCAGCCAGGGTTCCTGCTCCTGATCGTTGTCCAGTGATGCCTGTGTTAGTTAGTGAAATAGGTGAAATCAGCCAGGGTTGCTGTTGCTGATCACTGCCCAGTGATCCCTGGGTTAGAGAAAGAGAGGGGAAATCAGCCGGGGTTCCTTCTCCTGTTCACTGTCCAGTGATTCCCGGGTTAGAGAGAGAGAGGGGAAATCAGCCTTGCTTCCTGCTCCTGGTTACTGTTCAGTGATCCATGGTTTAGAGAGAGAGACAGACAGGGGAGGTAATCAGCAAGGTTCCTGCTCCTGATCACTGTCCAGTGATCCCTGGGTTAGAGGCAGAGAGAGGGGAAATCAGCCAGGGTTCCTGCTCCTGATCACTGTCCAGTGATCCCTCGGTTAGAGAGAGAGGGAGGAAGTCAGCCAGGGTTATAGCTCCTGATCACTAGTCATTCATTCCTGCGTTAGGTTGAGATACAGAGGGGAAATCAGCCAGCGTTCCTACTCCTGATCACTGCCAGTGATCCCTGATTTAGCGAGAGGGAGGCGAAATCAGCCAGGGTTCCTGCTCCTTATCACTGTCCAGTGATCCCTGGGTTATAAAGAGAGAGGGAGGTAAATAGCCAGGGTTCCTTCTCCTGATCACTGTCCAGTGTTCCCCGGGTTAGAGAGAGATAGGTGAAATCAGCCAGGGTTCCTTCTCCTGATCACTGTCCAATGATCCCCGGGTTAGAGAGAGAGATGGGAAATCAGCCAGGGTTCCTGCTCCGGTTCATTGTCCCGTGATCCCTGGGTTAGAGAGAGAGACAGAGGGGAAATAGGCCAGGGTTCCTTCTTCTGATCACTGTCCAGTGATCCCTGGGTTTGAGAGAGAGATGGGAAATCAGCCAGGGTTCCTACTCCTGATCACTTTCCAGTGATCCCTGGGTTAGAGAGAGTGAGAGGAAATCAGCCAGTGTTCCTGCTCCTGATCACTGTCCAGTGATCCCTGGTTTAGAAAAAGAGAGGGAGATATTCAGCCAGGGTTCCTGCTCCTGATCACTGTCCAGTGATCCCTGGGTTTGAAAGAGAGTGTGAGGTAATCAGCAAGGGTTACTGCTCCTGATCGCTGTCCAGTGATCCCTGGGTTAGAGGGAAAGAGAGGTGGGATATGAGCCAGGGTTGCTGTTCCTGATCACTGTCCAGTGATTCCTTGGTTAGAGAGAGCGAGGGGAAATCAGCCAGGGATCCTGTTCCTGATCACTGTCCAGTGATTCCTGGGTTAGATAGTGAAAGAGGGGAAATCAGCCAGGGTTCCTGTTCCTGATCACTGTCCAGTGACCCCTGGGTTAGAGAGAGGGGAAATCAGCCAGGGTTCCTTCTCCTCATCACTGTCCAGTGATCCCTGGGTTAGACGGAAAGAGAGGTGGGAAACGAACCAGGGTTTCTGCTCCTGATCATTGTCCAGTGATCCTTGGGTTAGGGAGAGTGAGATGGGAAATCGGCCCGTCTTCCTGCTAATGTATATTTTTTCCATGATCCCTGCGTTAGAGAGAGAGACAGAGGGGAAATAGGCCAAGGTTCCTCCTCCTGATCACTGTCCAGTGATGTCTGGGTTAGAAAGAGAGAGGGGGAATCAACCAGGGCTCCTTCTCCTGATCACTGTTCAGTGATCCCCGGGTTAGAGTGAGAGAGGGGAAATCAGCCAGGGTTCCTTCTCCTGATCACTATCCAGTGATCCCTGGGTTAGAGGGAAAGAGAGGTGGGAACTGAGCCAGGATTCCTTCTCCTGATCACTGTCCAGTGAGCCCGGGTTAGAGAGAGAGAGGGGAAATCAGGCAGTGTTCTTTTTCCTGATCACTGTCCAGTGATCCCTCGATTAGAGGGAAAGAGAGGTGGAGAAATGAGCCAGAGTTCCTGCTCCTGTTCACTGTCCAGTAATCCCCGGGTTAGAGAGAAGGAGAGGTGAGAAATGAACCAGGGTTTCTGCTCCTGATCACTGTCCAATGACCCCTGGGGTAGAGAGCGGGGGGAAATCAGCCAGGCTTCTTCCTCCTGATCACTGTGCAGTGATCCCTGGGTTAGGGAGAGTCAGATGGGAAATCAGCCCCGCTTCCTGCTCCTGTTCATTGTCCCGTCATCCCTGCGTTAGAGGGAGAGACAGAGGGATAATAGGCCAGGGTTACCTGCTCCTGATCACTGTCCAGTGATGTCTGAGTTAGACAGAGAGAGGGGGAATCAACCTGGGTTCCCTCTCCTGATCACTATCCAGTGATCCCTGGGTTAGAGGGAAAGAGAGGCGGGAACTGAGCCAGAGTTCCTGCTCCTGATCACTGTCCAGTGATCCCTGGGTTAGAGAGAGCAAGGAGAAATCAGCCAGGGTTCCTGCTCCTGATCACTGTCCAGTGACCCCTGAGTTAGTGAGAGTGGAAATCAGCCAGGGTTCCTTCTCCTGATCACTGTCCAGTGATGTCTGGGTTAGAACGAGAGAGGGAGAATCAGCCAGGGTTACTTCTCCTGATCACTGTCCAGTGAGCCCGGGTTAGAAAGAGAGAGAGGGGAAATTAGCCAGTGTTCCTGCTGCTGATCACTGTCCCGTGATCCATGGGTTAGAGAGAGAGACAGACAGGGGATATCAGCCAGGGTTCCGGCTCCTGATCACTGTCCAGTGATCCCTGGGTTAGAGACAGAGAGAGGGGAAATCAGCCAGGGTTCCTGCTCCTGATCACTGTCCAGTGATCCCTCGGTTAGAGAGAGAGGGAGGAAATCAGCCTGGGTTATAGCTCCTGAACACTAGTCATTCATCCCTGGGTTAGGGAGAGGAAGAGACGGGACATCAGCCAGGGTTCCTGCTCATGATCACTGTCCAGTGATCCCTGATTTAGAGAGAGGGAGCGGAAATCAGCCAGGGTTCCTGTTCCTGATCACTGTCCAGTGATCCCTGGGTTAAATGAACGAGACGTGGGAAAAAAGCCAGCGTTCCTGCTCCTGATTTCTGTCCAGTGAGCCCTGGGTTACAGAGAGCGTGGAGAAATCAGCCAGGTTTCCTGCTCCTGATCACTGTGTAGTGATCTCTGGGTTAGGGAGAGTGAGATGGGAAATCAGCCCGGCTTCCTGCTCCTGTTCATTGTCCCGTGATTCCTGCGTTAGAGAGAGAGACAGAGGGGAAATAGGCCAGAGTTCCTGCTCCTGATCACTGTCCAATGATGTCTGGGTTAGAAAGAGAGAGGGGGAATCAGCCAGGGTTCCTTCTCTTGATCACTGTCCAGTGATCCCCAGGTTAGAGAGAGAGGGGGGAAATCAGCCAGGGTTCCTTCTCCTGATAACTATCCAGTGATCCCTGGTTTAGAGGGAAAGAGAGGTGGGAAATCAGCCAGGTTTCCTGCTCCTGATCACTGTCCAGTGATCCCTGGGTTAGAGAGAGCGAGGGGAAATCAGCCAGGGTTTCTGCTCCTGATCACTGTCCTGTGATCCCGGGTTAGAGAGAGAAAGGGGAAATCAGCCAGGGTTCCTTCTCCTGATCACTGTCCAGTGATCCCCGGGTTAGAGAGAGAGATGGGAAATCAGCCAGGGTTCCTACTCCTGATCACTGTTCAGTGATCCCTGGGTTAGAGAGAGCGAGAGGAAATCAGCCAGGGTTCCTGCTCCTGATCACTGTCCAGTGTTCCCTGGGTTAGAAAGAGAGAGCGAGGTAATCAGCAAGGGTTACTGCTCCTGATCGCTGTCCAGTGATGCCTGGGTTAGATAGTGAAATAGGTGAAATCAGCCAGGGATGCTGGTCCTGATCACTGTCCAGTGATCCCTGGGTTAGAGAAAGCGAGGTGACATCAGCAGTGGTTCCTTCTCCTGTTCACTGTCGAGTGGTCCCTGGGTTTGAGAGAGAGAGGGGAAATCAGCCAGGCTTCCTGCTCCTGGTTACTGTTCAGTGATCCCTGGGTTAGAGAGAGAGACAGACAGGGTAGGTAATCAGCAAGGATCCTGCTACTGATCACTGTCCAGTGATCCCTGTGTTAGATGCAGAGAGAGGGGAAATCAGCCAGGGTTCCTGCTCCTGATCACTGTCCAGTGATCCCTCGGTTAGAGAGAGAGGGAGGAAATCAGCCAGGGTTATAGCTCCTGATCACTAGTCATTCATCCCTGGGTTAGGGAGAGATACAGAGGGGAAATCAGCCAGCGTTCCTGCTCCTGATCACTGTCCAGTGATTCCTGATTTTACGAGAGGGAGGGTAAATCAGCCAGAGTTCCTGCTCCTTATCACTGTCCAGTGATCCTTGGGTTAGAAAGAGAGATCGAGGTAATCAGCCAGGGTTCCTGCTCCTGATCACTGTCCAGTGATCCCTGGGTTTGACGGAAAGAGAGGTGTGAAATAAGTCAGGGTTCCTGCTCCTGATCACTGTCCAGTGATCCTTGGGTTAGAGAGAGCGAGGGGAAGTCAGCCAGGGTTCCTGCTCCTGATCACTGTGCAGTGATCCCTGGGTTAGGGTGAGTGAGATGGGAAATCAGCCCAGCTTCCTGCTCCTGTTCATTGTCCCGTGATCCCTGTGTTAGAGAGAGAGACAGAGGGGAAATAGGCCAGAGTTCCTGCTCCTGATTACTGTCCAGTGATGTCTGGGTTAGAAAGAGAGAGGGGGAATCAACCAGGGTTCCGTCTCCTGATCACTGTGCTGTGATCCCCGGGTTAGAGAGAGAAAGGGGAAATCAGGCAGGGTTCCTTCTTCTGATCACTATCCAGTGATCCCTTGGTTAGAGGGAAAGAGAGATGGGTAATGAGCCCTGGTTCCTGCTCCTGATCACTGTCCAGTGATCCCTGGGTTAGAGAGAGTGAGGGGAAATCAGCCAGGGTTCCTCCTCCTGATCACTGTCCAGTGATCCCTGGGTTAGAGAGAGCGAGGAGCAATCAGCCAGGGTTCCTGCTCCTGATCACTGTGTAGTGATCCCTGGGTTAGGGAGAGTGAGATGGGAAATCAGCCCAGCTTCCTGCTCCTGTTCATTGTCCCATGATTCCTGCGTTAGAGTGAGAGACAGAGGGGGAATCAGCCAGGGTTCCTTCTCCTGATCACTGTCCAGTGATCCCCGGGTTAGAGAGAGAGAGGGGAAATCAGCCAGGGTTCCTTCTCCTGATCACTATCCAGTGATCCCTGGCTTTGAGGAAAAGAGGGGTGGGAAATGAGCCAGGTTTCCTGCTCCTGATCACTGTCCAGTGATCCCTGGGTTAGAAAGAGAGAGGTAGATAATCAGCCAGGGTTCCTGCTCCAGATCACTGTCCAGTGATACCTGGGTTAGAAATAGAGAGTGAGGAAATCAGCAAAGGTTCCTGCTCCTGATCGCTGTCCAGTGATGCCTGGGTTAGATAGTGAAATAGGTGAAATCAGCCAGGGTTGCTGTTCCTGATCACTGTCCAGTGATCCCTGGGTTAGAGAAAGAGAGGGGAATTCAGCCGGGGTTCCTTCTCATGTTCACTGTCCAGTGATCCCTGGGTTAGAGAGAGTGAGAGGAAATCAGCCAGGGTTCCTGCTCCTGATCACTGTCCAGTGATCCCTGGTTTAGAAAGAGAGAGGGAGATAATCAGCCAGGGTTCCATCTCCTGATCACTGTCCAGTGTTCCCTGGGTTAGAAAGAGAGAGTGAGGTAATCAGCAAGGGTTACTGCTCCTGATCGCTGTCCAGTGATGCCTGGGTTAGATAGTGAAATAGGTGAAATCAGCCAGGGATGCTGCTTCTGATCACTGTCCAGTGATCCCTGGGTTAGAGAAAGCGAGGGGAAATCAGCAGGGGTTCCTTCTCCTGTTCACTGTCGAGTGGTCCCTGGGTTAGAGACAGAGAGGAAATCAGCCAGGCTTGCTGCTCCTGGTTACTGTTCAGTGATCCATGGGTTAGAGAGAGAGACAGACAGGGGAGGTAATCAGCAAGGATCCTGCTACTGATCACTGTCCAGTGATCCCTGTGTTAATGGCAGAGAGAGGGGAAATCAGGCAGGGTTCCTGCTTCTGATCACTGTCCAGTGATCCCTGATTTAACGAGAGGGAGGGGAAATGAGCCAGGTTTCCTGCTCCTGATCACTGTCCAGTGATCCCTGGGTTAGAAAGAGAGAGGTAGATAATCAGCCAGGGTTCCTGCTCCAGATCACTGTCCAGTGATACCTGGGTTAGAAATAGAGAGTGAGGAAATCAGCAAAGGTTCCTGCTCCTGATCGCTGTCCAGTGATGCCTGGGTTAGATAGTGAAATAGGTGAAATCAGCCAGGGTTGCTGTTCCTGATCACTGTCCAGTGATCCCTGGGTTAGAGAAAGAGAGGGGAATTCAGCCGGGGTTCCTTCTCATGTTCACTGTCCAGTGATCCCTGGGTTAGAGAGAGTGAGAGGAAATCAGCCAGGGTTCCTGCTCCTGATCACTGTCCAGTGATCCCTGGTTTAGAAAGAGAGAGGGAGATAATCAGCCAGGGTTCCATCTCCTGATCACTGTCCAGTGTTCCCTGGGTTAGAAAGAGAGAGTGAGGTAATCAGCAAGGGTTACTGCTCCTGATCGCTGTCCAGTGATGCCTGGGTTAGATAGTGAAATAGGTGAAATCAGCCAGGGATGCTGCTTCTGATCACTGTCCAGTGATCCCTGGGTTAGAGAAAGCGAGGGGAAATCAGCAGGGGTTCCTTCTCCTGTTCACTGTCGAGTGGTCCCTGGGTTAGAGACAGAGAGGAAATCAGCCAGGCTTGCTGCTCCTGGTTACTGTTCAGTGATCCATGGGTTAGAGAGAGAGACAGACAGGGGAGGTAATCAGCATGGATCCTGCTCCTTATCACTGTCCAGTGATCCCTGTGTTAAAGGCAGAGAGAGGGGAAATCAGGCAGGGTTCCTGCTCCTGATCACTGTCCAGTGATCCCTGATTTAACGAGAGGGAGGGGAAATCAGCCAGAGTTCCTGCTCCTTATCACTGTCCAGTGATCCCTGGGTTAGAAAGAGAGATGGAGGTAATCAGCCAGGGTTCCTGTTCCTGATCACTGTCCAGTGATCCCAGGGTTAGAGAGAGGGGAAATCAGCCAGGGTTCCTTCTTCTGATCACTGTCCAGTGATCCCCGGGTTAGAGAGAGAGAGGGGAATTCAGCCAGGCTTCCTGCTCCTGATCACTATCCAGTGATCCCTGGGTTTGACGGAAAGAGAGGTGTCAAATAAGTCAGGGTTCCTGCTCCTGATCACTGTCCAGTGATCCCCGGGTTAGGGAGAAGGAGAGGTGGGAAATGAACCAGGGTTTCTGCTCCTGATCACTGTCCAGTGATCCCTCGGTTAGAGAGAGAGGGAGGAAATCAGCCAGGGTTATAGCTCCTGATCACTAGTCATTCATCCCTGGGTTAGGGAGAGATACAGAGGGGAAATCAGCCAGGGTTCCTGCTCCTGATCACTGTCCAGTGATTCCTGATTTTACGAGAGGGAGGGTAAATCAGCCAGAGTTCCTGCTCCTTATCACTGTCCAGTGATCCTTGGGTTAGAAAGAGAGATCGAGGTAATCAGCCAGGGTTCCTGCTCCTGATCACTGTCCAGTGATCCCTGGGTTTGACGGAAAGAGAGGTGTGAAATAAGTCAGGGTTCCTGCTCCTGATCACTGTCCAGTGATCCCTGGGTAAGAGAGAGCGAGGGGAAGTCAGCCAGGGTTCCTGCTCCTGATCACTGTGCAGTGATCCCTGGGTTAGGGTGAGTGAGATGGGAAATCAGCCCGCCTTCCTGCTCCTGTTCATTGTCCCGTGATCCCTGCGTTAGAGAGAGAGACAGAGGGGAAATAGGCCAGAGTTCCTGCTCCTGATTACTGTCCAGTGATGTCTGGGTTAGAAAGAGAGAGGGGGAATCAACCAGGGTTCCGTCTCCTGATCACTGTGCTGTGATCCCCGGGTTAGAGAGAGAAAGGGGAAATCAGCCAGGGTTCCTTCTCCTGATCACTATCCAGTGATCCCTGGCTTAGAGGAAAAGAGAGGTGGGAAATGAGCCAGGTTTCCTGCTCCTGATCACTGTCCAGTGATCCCTCGATTAGAGGGAAAGAGAGGTGGAGAAATGAGCCAGAGTTCCTGCTCCTGATCACTGTCCAGTAATCCCCGGGTTAGAGAGAAGGAGAGGTGGGAAATGAACCAGGGTTTCTGCTCCTGATCACTGTCCAGTGATCCCTCGGTTAGAGAGAGAGGGAGGAAATCAGCCAGGGTTATAGCTCCTGATCACTAGTCATTCATCCCTGGGTTAGGGAGAGATACAGAGGGGAAATCAGCCAGGGTTCCTGCTCCTGATCACTGTCCAGTGATTCCTGATTTTACGAGAGGGAGGGTAAATCAGCCAGAGTTCCTGCTCCTTATCACTGTCCAGTGATCCTTGGGTTAGAAAGAGAGATCGAGGTAATCAGCCAGGGTTCCTGCTCCTGATCACTGTCCAGTGATCCCTGGGTTTGACGGAAAGAGAGGTGTGAAATAAGTCAGGGTTCCTGCTCCTGGTCACTGTCCAGTGATCCCTGGGTAAGAGAGAGCGAGGGGAAGTCAGCCAGGGTTCCTGCTCCTGATCACTGTGCAGTGATCCCTGGGTTAGGGTGAGTGAGATGGGAAATCAGCCCAGCTTCCTGCTCCTGTTCATTGTCCCGTGATCCCTGCGTTAGAGAGAGAGACAGAGGGGAAATAGGCCAGAGTTCCTGCTCCTGATTACTGTCCAGTGATGTCTGGGTTAGAAAGAGAGAGGGGGAATCAACCAGGGTTCCGTCTCCTGATCACTGTGCTGTGATCCCCGCGTTAGAGAGAGAGAGGGGAAATCAGCCAGGGTTCCTTCTCCTGATCACTATCCAGTGATCCCTGGTTTAGAGGAAAAGTCAGGTGGGAAATGAGCCAGGTTTCCTGCTCCTGATCACTGTCCAGTGATCCCTGGGTTAGAAAGAGAGAGGTATATAATCAGCCAGGGTTCCTGCTCCTGATCACTGTCCAGTGATACCTGGGTTAGAAAGAGAGAGTGAGGAAATCAGCAAGGGTTCCTGCTCCTGATCCCTGTCCTGTGATGCCTGGGTTAGATAGTGTAATAGGTGGAATCAGCCAGGGTTGCTGTTCCTGATCACTGTCTAGTGATCCCTGGGTTAGAGAAAGAGAGGGGAAATCAGCCGGGGTTCCTTCTCATGTTCACTGTCCAGTGATCCCTGGGTTAGAGAGAGCGAGAGGAAATCAGCCAGGGTTCCTCCTCCTGATCACTGTCCAGTGATCCCTGGTTTAGAAAGAGAGAGGGAGATAATCAGACAGGGTTCCAACTCCTGATCACTGTCCAGTCATCCGCGGGTTAGAGAGAGAGGGGGGATATCAGCCAGGGTTCCTTCTCCAGATCACTATCCAGTGATCCCTGGGTTAGAGGGAATGAGAGGTGGGAAATGAACCAGGGTTCCTATCCTGATCACTGTCCCGTGATCCCTGGGTTAGAGAGAGAGACAGAGGGGAAATAGGCCAGGGTTCCTGCTCCTGATCACTGTCCAGTGATCCCCGGGTTTGAGAGAGAGATGGGAAATCAGCCAGGGTTTCTACTCCTGTGCACTGTCCAGTGATCCCTAGGTTAGAGAGAGTGAGAGGAAATCAGCCAGGGTTCCTGCCCCTGATCACTGTCCAGTGTTACCTGGTTCAGAAAGAGAGAGGGAGATAATCAGCCAGGGTTCCTGCTCCTGATCGTTGTCCAGTGATGCCTGTGTTAGTTAGTGAAATAGGTGAAATCAGCCAGTGTTGCTGTTGCTGATCACTGCCCAGTGATCCCTGGGTTAGAGAAATAGAGGGGAAATCAGCCGGGGTTCCTTCTCCTGTTCACTGTCCAGTGATTCCCGGGTTAGAGAGAGAGAGGGGAAATCAGCCTTGCTTCCTGCTCCTGGTTACTGTTCAGTGATCCATGGTTTAGAGAGAGAGACAGACAGGGGAGGTAATCAGCAAGGTTCCTGCTCCTGATCACTGTCCAGTGATCCCTGGGTTAGAGGCAGAGAGAGGGGAAATCAGCCAGGGTTCCTGCTCCTGATCACTGTCCAGTGATCCCTCGGTTAGAGAGAGAGGGAGGTAATCAGCCAGGGTTCCTGCTCCTGATCACTGTCCAGTGATTCCTGGGTTAGATAGAGAAAGAGGGGAAATCAGCCGGGGTTCCTGTTCCTGAACACTGTCCTGTGAGCCCTGGTTTAGAGAGAGAGGGGGGGATATCAGCCAGGGTTCCTGCTCCTGATCACTGTCCAGTGATCCCTGGGTTAGAAATAGAGAGGGAGGTAATCAGCCAGGGTTCCTGCACCTGATCACTGTCCAGTGATTCCTGGTTATAATAGTGAAAGAGGGGAAATCAGCCAGGGTTCCTGTTCCTGATCACTCTCCAGTGATCTCTGGGTTAGTGAGAGAGAGGGGAAATCCGGCAGGGTTCCTCCTCCTTATCACTGTCCAGTGATCCGCGGGTTAGAGAGAGAGGTGGGAAATCAGCCAGGGTTCGTGCTCCTGATCACTATCCAGTGATCCCTGGGGTAGAGGGAAAGAGAGGTGGGAAACGAGCCAGGGTTCCTGCTCCTGATCACTGTCCAGTGATCCCTGGGTTAAAGAGAGCGAAGGGAAATCAGCCTGGGTTCCTGCTCCTGATCACTGTCCAGTGATCCCTGGGTTAGCGAGAGAGAGAGGGGAAATCAGCCCGCCTTCTTGCTCTTGTTCATTGTCCCGTGATCCCTGGGTTAGAGAGAGAGAGACAGAATGGAAATAGGCCAGGGTTTCTGCTCCTGATCACTGTCCAGAGATTTCTGGGTTAGAAGGAGAGTGGGGGAATCAGCCAGGGTGCCTGCTCCTGATCACTGTACAGTGATCCCTCGTTTAGAGAGAGAGAGAGGGGAAATCAGCCAGGGTTCCTGCTCCTGATCACTATCCAGTGATACCTGGGTTTGACGGAAATAGAGGTGGGATATGAGCCAGGCTTCCTTCTCCTGATCACTGTCCAGTGATCCCCTGGTTAGAGAGAGCGAGGGGAAATCAGGCAGTGTTACTGCTCCTGATCACTGTCCAGTGATCCCTGGGTTAGGGAGAGTAAGAGAGGAAATCAGCCCGGCTTCCTGCTCCAGTTCATTGTCCAGTGATCCCTGGGTTATAAAGAAAGAGTGAGGTAACCAGCCAGGGTTCCTGCTCGTGATCACTATCCAGTGATCCCTCGGTTAGAAAGAGAGAGTGAGGTAATCAGCCAGGCTTCCTGCTCCTGATTGCTGTCCAGTGATTCCTGGGTTAGATAGTGAAAGAGGTGAAATCAAACAGGGTTCCTTCTCCTGATCACTGTCCAGTGATCCCCGGGTTAGAGAGAGAGATGGGAAATCAGCCAGTGTTCCTTCTCCTGATCACTGTCCAGTGATCCCCGGTTTAGAGAGAGAGACGGGAAATCAGCCAGGGTTCCTTCTCCTGATCACTGTCCAGTGATCCCCGGGTTAGAGAGAGAGACGGGAAATCAGCCAGGGTTCCTGCACCTGATTGCTGTCCAGTGATTCCTGGGTTAGATAGTGAAAGAGGGGAAATCAGCCAGGGTTCCTGTTCCTGATCACTGTCCAGTGATCCCTGGGTTAGAGAGAGAGAGGGGAAATGAGCCAGGGTTCCTTCTCCTGATCACTGCCCAGTGTTCCCCGGGTTAGAGAGAGAGAGACGGCAAATCAGCCAGGGTTCCTGCTCCTGATCACTATCCAGTGATCCCTGGGTTAGAGGAAAAGACAGGTGGGAAATGAGGCTGGGTTCCTGCTCCTGATCACTGTCCAGTAATCCCTGGGTTAGGGAGAGTGAGAGGGGAAATCAGCCCGGCTTCCTGCTCCTGTTCATTGTCCCGTGATCCCTGGATTAGAGAAAGAGACAGAGGGGAAATCAGCCTGGGTTCCTGTTCCTGATCACTGTCCAGTGATCCATGGGTTAGAGAGAGAGAGGGGAAATCAGCCAGGGTTCCTTCTCCTGATCACTATCCAGTGATCCCTGGTTTAGAGGAAAAGTGAGGTGGGAAATGAGCCAGGTTTCCTGCTCCTGATCACTGTCCAGTGATCCCTGGGTTAGAAAGAGAGAGGTATATAATCAGCCAGGGTTCCTGCTCCTGATCACTGTCCAGTGATACCTGGGTTAGAAAGAGAGAGTAAGGAAATCAGCAAGGGTTCCTGCTCCTGATCGCTGTCCAGTGATTCCTGGGTTAGATAGTGAAAGAGAGGATATCAGCCGGGTTTCCTGTTCCTGATCACTGTCCAGTGATCTATGGGTTAGAGAGAGAGAGGGGAAATCAGCCAGGGTTCCTTCTACTGTCATTGTCCAGTGATGCCCGGGTTAGAGAGAGAGACGGGAAATCAGCCAGGGTTCGTGCTCCTGATCACTATCCAGTGATCCCTGGGTTAGAGGGAAAGACAGGTGGGAAATGAGGCAGGGTTCCTGCTCCTGATCACTGTCCAGTAATCCCTGGGTTAGTGAGAGCGAGGGGAAATCAGCCAGGGTTCCTGCTCCTGATCACTGTCCATTGATCCCTGGGTTAGGGAGAGTGAGAGGGGAAATCAGCCCGGCTTCCTGCTCTTGTTCATTGTCCCGTGATCCCTGGATTAGAGAAAGAGACAGAGGGGAAATAGGCCAGGGTTCCTGTTCCTGATCACTGTCCAGTGATCCATGGGTTAGAGAGAGAGAGGGGAAATCAGCCAGGGTTCCTGCTCCTGATCACTATCCAGTGATCCCTGGGTTAGCGGGAAAGAGAGGTGAGAAATGAGCCAGGATTCCTGCTCCTGATCACGATCCAGTGGATCCTGGGTTAGAGAGAGAGAGAGGGGAAATCAGCTATTGTTCCAACTCCTGATCACTGTTCACTGATCCCTGGGTTTAAGAGAGAGAGAGGGGAAATCAGCCAGGGTTCCTGCTCCTGATCACTGTCCAGTGATTCCTGGGTCAGAGAGACAGAGGGGAAATCAGCAAGGGTTTCTACTCCTGATCGCTGTCCAGTGATCCCTGGGTTAGAGAGAGTGAGAAGATATCAGCCAGGGTTCCTGCTCCTGATCACTGTCCAGTGATCCCTGCTTTAGAGAGAGAGGGGGGAAATCAGCCAGGGTTCCTGCTCCTGATCAGTGTCCAGTGATCCCTGGGTTAGAAAGAGAGAGGGAGGTAATCAGCCATGGTTCCTGCTCCTGATCACTGTCCAGTGATTCCTGGGTTAGATAGTGAAAGACGGGAAATCAGCCTGGTTTCCTGTTCCTGATCACTGTCTTGTGTCCCCTGGGTTAAAGAGAGAGAGTGTAAATGAGCTAGGGTTCCTGCTCCTGATCACTGTCCAGTGATCCCTGGGTTAGAGAGAGCGAGGGGAAATCAGCCAGGGTTCCTGCTCCTGATCACTGTGCAGTGATCCCTGGGTTAGGGAGAGTGAGAGGGGAAATCAGCCCGGCTTCCTGCTCCTGTTCATTGTCCCGTGATCCCTGCGTTAGAGAGAGAGAGGGGAAATGGGCCAGGGTTCCTGCTCCTGATCACTGTCCAGTGATCCCTGGGTTAGAGAGAGAGAGAGAGGGGAAATCAGCCATGGCTTCTGCTCCTGATCACTGTCCAGTGATAAAAACAGAATTACCTGGAAAAACTCAGCAGGTCTGGCAGCATCAGTGGAGAAGAATAGAGCTGACGTTTCGGTTCCACATGACCCTTCAGCAGAACTGAGTACAGTTAGGAGAGGGGTGAAATATAAGCTGGTTTAAGGTGGGGGGCGGGGGGAAAGAGAAGTTGTGGGTGGGGTGGTTGTGGGGACAAGCAAGCAGTGATAGGAGCAGATAATCAAAAGATGTCATAGACAAAAGGATCAAAGAGGTGTTGAAGGTGGTGATATTATCTAAGAAAAGTGCTAATTAAGAATGGAAGGCAGGACACTCAAGGTACAGCTCTAGTGGGGGTGGGGTGGAAAGACTTACAAGGTATTAGCTGTAGATTTAAAAATAATGGAAATAGGTGGGAAAAGAAGAATCTATATAAATTACTGAAAAAAAAACGAAAGGGAGTGGGAAGAAACGGGGTGGGGATGGGGGGAGGGGGAGTTTAAGATCTAAAGTTGTTGAATTCAAAATTCAGCCCGGAAGGCTGTAAAGTGCCTAGTCGGAAGATGAGGTGCTGTTCCTCCAGTTTGCGTTGGGCTTCACTGGAACAATGCAGCAGGCCAAGGACAGACATGTGGGCAAGAGAACAGGGTGGAGTGTTAAAATGGCAAGCGACAGGGAGGTTTGGGTCTTTCTTGCGGACAGACCGCAGGTGTTCTGCAAAGCGGTCGCCCAGTTTGCGTTTGGTCTCTCCAATGTAGAGGAGACCGCATTGGGAGCAACGAATGCAGTCGACTAAGTTAGGGGAAATGCAAGTGAAATGCTGCTTCACTTGAAAGGAGTGTTTGGGCCCTTGGACGGTGAGGAGAGAGGAAGTGAAGGGGCAGGTGTTGCATCTTCTGCGTGGGCATGGGGAGGTGCCATAGATGGGGGTTGAGGAGTAGAGGGTGATGGAGGAGTGGACCAGGGTGTCCTGGAGGGAACAATCCCTACGGAATGCCGCCAGGGGGGGGTGTAGGGAAGATGTGTTCGGTGGTGGCATCATGCTGGACTTGGCAGAAATGGCGGAGGATGATCCTTTGAATGCGGAGGGTGGTGGGGTGATAAGTGAGGACAAGGGGGACCCTATCATGTTTCTGGAAGGGAGGAGAAGGCGTGAGGGCGGATGCACGGGATATGGGCCGGACACGGTTGAGGGCCCCGTCAACGACCGTGGGTGGAAAGCCTCGGTTAAGGAAGAAGAAGGACATGTCAGAGGAGCTGTTTTTGAAGGTAGCGTCATCAGAACAGATGCGACGGAGGCGAAGGAACTGAGAGAATGGGATGGAGTCCTTACAGGAAGCGGGGTGTGAGGAGCTGTAGTCGAGGTAGCTGTGGGAGTCGGTAGGCTTGTAATGGATATTGGTGGACAGTCTATCATCAGAAATTGAGACAGAGGGGTCAAGGAAGGGAAGAGAAGTGTCAGAGATGGACCATGTGAAAATGATGGAGGGGTGGAGATTGGAAGCAAAATTAATAAATTTTTCCAGGTCCCGACGAGAGCATGAAGCAGCACCGAAGTAATCATCGATGTACCGGAGAAAGAGTTGTGGGAAGGGGCCGGAGTAGGACTGGAACAAGGAATGTTCCACATACCCCATAAAGAGACAGGCATAGCTGGGGCCCATGCGGGTACCCATAGCCACACCTTTTATGTGGAGGAAGTGAGAGGAGTTAAAGGAGAAATTGTTCAGTGTGAGAACAAGTTCAGCCAGACGGAGGAGAGTAGTGGTGGATGGGGATTGTTGGGGCCTCTGTTCAAGGAAGAAGCTAAGGGCCCTCAGACCATCCTGGTGGGGGATGGAGGTGTAGAGGGATTGGAGATCCATCGTGAAGAGGAAGCGGTTGGGGCCAGGGAACTGGAAATTGTTGATGTGACGTAAGGTGTCAGAGGAATCACGGATGTAGGTGGGAAGGGACTGGACAAGGGGAGAGAGAAGGGAGTCAAGATAACGAGAAATGAGTTCCGTGGGGCAGGAACAGGCTGACACGATCGGTCTGCCGGGACAGTTCTGTTTGTGGATTTTGGGTAGGAGGTAGAAGCGGGCCGTCCGAGGTTGGGCGACTATCAGGTTGGAAGCTGTGGGAGGAAGATCTCCAGAGGAGATGAGGTCAGTGACAGTCCTGGAAACAATGGCTTGATGTTCTGTGGTGGGGTCATGGTCCAGGGAGAGGTAGGAGGAAGTGTCTGCGAGTTGACGCTCAGCCGCCGCGAGGTAGAGGTCACTGCGCCAGACAACAACAGCACCACCCTTGTCAGCGGGTTTGATGACAATGTTGGGGTTGGACCTGAGAGAACGGAGTGCAGTAAGTTCAGAGAGAGAGACAGATTAGAATGGGTGAGAGGAGCAGAGAAATTGAGACGGTTAATGTCACGCCGACAGTTCTCAATGAAAAGATCAAGAGAAGGTAAGAATCCAAAGGGAGGGGTCCAGGTGGAGGGATACCTTCTTTAGAGAGTGTGAGGGGAAATCAGCCAGGGTTCCTGCTCCTGATCACTGTCCAGTGATCCCTGGGTTAGAGAGAGAGAGAGGGGAAATCAGCCAGGGTTCCTGCTCCTGATCACTGTCCAGTGCTCCCTGGGATAGAGAGAGAGAGGGGAAATCAGCCAGGGTTCCTGCTCCTGATCATTATGCAGTGATCCCTTGGTTAGAGAGAGAGAGGGGAAATCAGCCTGGGTTTCTGCTCCAGATCACTGTGCAGTGATCCCTTGGTTAGAGAGAGAGAGAGGGGGGAAATCAGCCACGGTTCCTGCTCCTGATAGAGAGATAGAGGGGAAATCAGCCAGTGTTCCTGCTCCTGATCACTGTCCAGTGATCCCTGGGTTAGAGAGAGAGAGAGAGAGAGAGAGGGGAAATCAGCCTGGGTTCCTGCTCCTGATCACTGTCCAGTGCTCCCTGGGATAGAGAGAGAGAGGGGAAATCAGCCAGGGTTCCTGCTCCTGATCATTATGCAGTGATCCCTTGGTTATAGAGAGAGAGGGGAAATCAGCCTGGGTTTCTGCTCCAGATCACTGTGCAGTGATCCCTTGGTTAGAGAGAGAGAGGGGAAATCAGCTATTGTTCCTGCTCCTGATCACTGTTCAGTGATCCCTGGGTTAGAGAGATAGAGGGGAAATCAGCCAGTGTTCCTGCTCCTGATCACTGTCCAGTGATCCCTGGGTTAGAGAGAGAGAGAGAGAGAGAGGGGAAATCAGCCTGGGTTCCTGCTCCTGATCACTGTCGAGTGATGCTGGATTAGAGAGAGGGGATAACAGCCAGGGTTCCTGCTCCTGATCACTGTCCAGTGATCCCTGGGTTAGAGAGAGAGATGGGAAATCAGCCAGGGTTCCTGCTCCTGATCACTGTGCAGTGATCCCTTGGTTAGAGAGAGAGACACAAAATCAGCCAGGGTTTCTGCTCCTGATCATGATCCAGTGATTCCTGGGTTAGAGAGAGAGAGAGATGGGAAATCAGCTATTGTTCCTGGTCCTGATCACGATCCAGTGATCCCTGGGTTAGAGAGAGAGAGAGAGAGATGGGAAATCAGCAATTATTCCTGCTCCTGATCACTGTTCAGTGATCCCTGGGTTAGAGAGAGAGAGGGGAAATCAGCCTGGGTTCCTGCTCCTGGTCACTGTCCGGTGATCCCTGGGTTAGAGAGAGAGAGAGGCAATCAGCCAGGGTTTCTGCCCCTGATCACTGTCCCGTGATTCCTGGTTTAGAGAGTGTGAGGAAAAATCAGCCAGGGTTCCTGCTGCTGATCACTGTCCAGTGATCCCTGGGTTAAAGAGAGAGAGAAAGGGGGAATCAGCTTGGGTGCCTGCTCCTGATCACTGTCCAGTGATTTCTTGGTTAGAGATAGAGAGAGGGGGGATATCAGCCAGAGTTCCTGTTCCTCATCACCGTCCAGTGATCCCTGGGTCAGAGAGAGAGAGGGGAAATCAGCCAGTGTTCCTGCTCCTGATCACTGACCAGTGATCCCTGGGTTAGAGAGAGCGTGAGAGAGAGAGGGGAAATCGGCCTGGTTTCCTGCTCCTGATCACTGTCCAGTGATCCTGTGTTACAGAGGGGATATCAGCCAGGGTTCCTGCTCTTGATCACTGTCCAGTGATCCTGCATTAGAGAGAGGGGATAACAGCCAGGTTCCTGCTCCTGTTCACTGTCCAGTGATCCCTGGTTTCCAGAGAGGGAGAGAGAGAGAGAGGGGAAATCAGCCTGTGTTCCTGCTCCTGATTACTGTACAGTGATCCCTGGGGTAGAGAGAGGGGAAATCAGCCAGGGTTACTGCTCCTGATCACTGTCTAGTTATCCCTGGATAAGAGAGAGAGAGAGAGAAGTAATCAGCCAGTGTTCCTGCTCCTGATCACTGTCCAGGGATCCTGTGTTAGAGAGAGGGTAAATCAGCCAGGGTTCCAGCTCCTGATCAATGTTCAGTGATCCCTGGGTTAGAGAGAGAGAGGGGAAATCAGCCAGGGTTCCTGATCCTGATCATTATGCAGTGATCCCTTGGTTAGAGAGAGAGAGGGGAAATCAGCCTGGGTTTCTGCTCCAGATCACTGTGCAGTGATCCCTTGGTTAGAGAGAGAGAGGGGAAATCAGCTATTGATCCTGCTCCTGATCACTGTTCAGTGATCCCTGGGTTAGAGAGATAGAGGGGAAATCAGCCAGTGTTCCTGCTCCTGATCACTGTCGAGTGATGCTGGATTAGAGAGAGGGGATAACAGCCAGGGTTCCTGCTCCTGATCACTGTCCAGTGATCCCTGGGTTAGAGAGAGAGATGGGAAATCAGCCAGGGTTCCTGCTCCTGATCACTGTCTAGTTATCCCTGGATAAGAGAGAGAGAGAGAGAAGTAATCAGCCAGTGTTCCTGCTCCTGATCACTGTCCAGGGATCCTGTGTTAGAGAGAGGGTAAATCAGCCAGGGTTCCAGCTCCTGATCAATGTTCAGTGATCCCTGGGTTAGAGAGAGAGAGGGGAAATCAGCCAGGGTTCCTGATCCTGAACACTGTGCAGTGATCCCTTGGTTAGAGAGAGAGAGGAAATCAGCCAGGGTTCCTGCTCCTGATCACGATCCAGTGATTCCTGGGTTTGTGAGAGGGGAAATCAGCCAGGGTTCCTGTTCCTGTTCACTGTCCAGTGATCCCTCGGTTAGAGAGAGAGAGAGAGGAAATCAGCCAGGGCTACTGCTCCTGATCACTCTCTATTGATCCCTGGGTTAGAGAGAGAATAAGAGGGGAAATCAGCCAGGGTTACTGATCCTGATCACTGTACAATGATCCCTCGGTTAGAGAGAGAGAGAGGAAATCAGCCAGGGTTCCTGCTCCTGATCACTGTCCAGTGATCCCTGGGTTAGAGAGGGGGAGGGGAAATCAGCCAGGGTTCCTGCTCCTGATCATGATGCAGTGATTCCTGGGTTAGAGAGACAGAGGGGAAATCAGCAAGGGTTCCTGTTCTTGATCACTGTCCAGTGATCCATGGGTTAGAGAGAGGGGAAATCTGCCAGGATTCCTGCTCCTGATCACTGTCCAGTGATCCCTGGGTTAGAGAGAGTGGAAATCAGCCAGGGGTCCTGCTCCTGATCACTGTGCAGTGATCCCTTGTTTAGAGAGAGAGAGAGAGGAAATCAGCCAGGAATCCCGCTCCTGAGCGCTGTCCAGTGATCCCTGGGATAGAGAGAGAGAGAGGCAATCAGCCAGGGTTTCTGCTCCTGATCACTGTCCAGTGATCTCCGGATAAGAGAGTATGAGGGGAAATCAGCCAGGGTTCCTGCTCCTGATCAATGTCCAGTAATCCCTGGGGTCGAGAGAGAGAGAGGAAATCATCCAGAGTTCCTGCTCCTGGTCACTGTCCAGTGATCCCTGTGTTAGAGAGAGAGAGAGAGGGGAAATCAGCCAGGGTTCCTGCTCCTGATCATTGTCCAGTGATCCCTGGGTTAGAGAGAGAGAGGGGAAATCAGCCAGGGTTCCTGCTCCAGATCATTGTGCAGTGATTCCTGGGTTAGAGAGAGAGAGAAGGGACATCAGCCAGGGTTCTTGCTCCTGATCACTGTCCAGTGATTCCTGGGTTAGAGAGACAGAGGGGAAATCAGCAAGGTTTCCTGTTTTGATCACTGTCCAGTAATCCCTGGGTTAGAGAGAGGGGAAATCAGCCAGGGTTCCTGCTCCTGATCACTGTCCAGTGATCCCTGTGTTAGAGAGAGAGAGAGAGGGGAAATCAGCCAGGGCTCCTGCTCCTGATCACTGTCCAGTGATCCCTGGGTTAGAGAGAGAGAGGGGAAATCAGCCAGAGTTCCTGCTCCTGATCACTGTGCAGTGTTTCCTGGGTTAGAGAGACAGAGGGGAAATCAGCAAGGGTTCCTGTTCTTGATCACTGTCCAGTGATCCCTGGGTTAGAGAGAGGGGAAATCTGCCAGGTTTCCTGCACCTGATCACTGTCCAGTGATCCCTGGGTTAGGGAGAGAGAGAGGAAATCTGCCAGGTTTCCTGCTCCTGATCACTGTCCAGTGATCCCGGGTCAGCGAGAGAGAGAGGAAATCAGCCAGGGTTCCTGCTCCTGATCATGATCCAGTGATTCCTGGGTTAGAGAGAGAGAGAGAGAGGGGAAATCAGCAATTGTTCCTGTTCCTGATCACTTCAGTGATCACTGAGTTAGAGAGAGAGAGGGGAAATCCGCCTGGGTTCCTGCTCCTGATCACTGTCCAGTCATCCCTGGGTTAGAGAGAGAGAGAGAGAGAGGAAATCAGCCAGGGTTCATGCTCCTGATCACTGTCCAGTGATTCCTGGGTTAAACAGACAGAGGGGAAATCAGCAAAGTTTTCAGTTCTTGTTCACTGTGCAGTAATCTGTGGGTTAGAGAGAGGGGAAATCAGCCAGGGTTCCTGCTCTTGATCCCTGTCCAGTAATCCCTGGGTTAGAGAGAGAGAGAGGAAATCAGCCAGGGTTCCTGCTCCTGATCACTGTGCAGTGATCCCTTGGTTAGAGAAAGAGGGAGGAAATCAGCCTGGGTTCATGCTCCTGATCATGATCCAGTGATTCCTGGGTTAGAGAGAGAGAGAGGGGAAATCAGCTATTGTTCCTGCTCCTGATCACTGTTCAGTGATACCTGGGTTAGAGAGATAGAGGGGAAATCAGCCAGGGTTCCTGCTCCTGATCACTGTCCAGTGATCCCTGGGTTAGAGAGAGAGAGAAAGGGGAAATCAGCTAGGGTTCCTGCTCCTGATCACTGTCCAGTTATTCCTTGGTTAGAGAGAGAAAGGGGAAAGCAGCCAGGGTTCCTGTTCCTGATTACTGTCCAGTGATCCCTGGGTTAGCGAGAGTGAGAAAGAGGGGAAATCAGCCACGGTTCCTGCTACTGATCACTGTCCAGTGATCCTGTGTTAGAGAGAGGAGAAATCAGCCAGGGTTCGTGCTCCTGATCACTGTCCAGTGATCCTGGGTTAGAGAGCGGGGATAACAGCCAGGGTTCTTGCTCCTGATCACTGTCCAGTGATGTGATCCCTGGGTTAGAGAGAGAGAGAGGCAATCAGCCACGGTTCCTGCTACTGATCACTGTCTAGTGATCCTGTGTTAGAGAGAGGAGAAATCAGCCAGGGTTCGTGCTCCTGATCACTGTCCAGTGATCCTGGGTTAGAGAGCGGGGATAACAGCCAGGGTTCTTGCTCCTGATCACTGTCCAGTGATGTGATCCCTGGGTTAGAGAGAGAGAGAGGCAATCAGCCAGGGTTCCTGCTCCTGATCACTGTCCAGTGATTCCTGGGTTAGAGAGACAGAGGGGAAATCAGCAAGGTTTCCTGTTCTTGATCACTCTCCAGTAATCCCTGGGTTAGAGAGAGGGGAAATCAGCCAGGGTTCCTGCTCTTGATCACTGTCCAGTGATCCCTGGGTTAGAGAGAGAGAGGGGAAATCAGCCAGGGTTCCTGCTCCTGATTACTGTGCAGTGATCCCTTGGTTAGAGAGAGAGAGGGGAAATCAGCCTGGGTTCCTGCTCCTGATCACTGTCCAGTGATTCCTTGGTTAGAGAGAGAGAGGTGAAATCAGCTATTGTTCCTGCTCCTGATCACTGTCCAGTGATCCCTGGGTTAGAGAGAGAGAGTGGCAATCAGCCAGGGTTTCTGCCCCTGGTAACCGTCCCGTGATTCCTGGTTTAGAGAGTGTGAGGCGAAATCAGGCAGGGTTCCTGCTGCTGATCACTGTCCAGTGATCCCTGGGTTAGAGAGAGAGAGAAAGGGGAATCAGCTTGGGTGCCTGCTCCTGACCACTGTCCAGTGATTCCTTTGTTTAGAGAGAGAGAGAGGCAATCAGCCAGGGTTCCTGCTCCTGATCACTGTCCAGTGATTCCTGGGTTAGAGAGACAGAGGGGAAATCAGCAAGGTTTCCTGTTCTTGATCACTCTCCAGTAATCCCTGGGTTAGAGAGAGGGGAAATCAGCCAGGGTTCCTGCTCTTGATCACTGTCCAGTGATCCCTGGGTTAGAGAGAGAGAGGGGAAATCAGCCAGGGTTCCTGCTCCTGATTACTGTGCAGTGATCCCTTGGTTAGAGAGAGAGAGGGGAAGTCCGCCTGGGTTCCTGCTCCTGATCACTGTCCAGTCATCCCTGGGTTAGAGAGAGAGAGAGAGAGGAAATCAGCCAGGGTTCATGCTCCTGATCACTGTCCAGTGATTCCTGGGTTAAAGAGACAGAGGGGAAATCAGCAAAGTTTTCAGTTCTTGATCACTGTCCAGTAATCTGTGGGTAAGAGAGAGGGGAAATCAGCCAGGGTTCCTGCTCTTGATCACTGTCCAGTAATCCCTGGGTTAGAGAGAGAGAGAGGAAATCACCCAGGGTTCCTGCTCCTGATCACTGTGCAGTGATCCCTTGGTTAGAGAAAGAGAGAGGAAATCAGCCTGGGTTCATGCTCCTGATCATGATCCAGTGATTCCTGGGTTAGAGAGAGAGAGAGGGGAAATCAGCTATTGTTCCTGCTCCTGATCACTGTTCAGTGATACCTGGGTTAGAGAGATAGAGGGGAAATCAGCCAGGGTTCCTGCTCCTGATCACTGTCCAGTGATCCCTGGGTTAGAGAGAGAGAGAAAGGGGAAATCAGCTAGGGTTCCTGCTCCTGATCACTGTCCAGTTATTCCTTGGTTAGAGAGAGAAAGGGGAAAGCAGCCAGACTCCCTGTTCCTGATTACTGTCCAGTGATCCCTGGGTTAGCGAGAGTGAGAAAGAGGGGAAATCAGCCACGGTTCCTGCTACTGATCACTGTCCAGTGATCCTGTGTTAGAGAGAGGAGAAATCAGCCAGGGTTCGTGCTCCTGATCACTGTCCAGTGATCCTGGGTTAGAGAGCGGGGATAACAGCCAGGGTTCTTGCTCCTGATCACTGTCCAGTGATGTGATCCCTGGGTTAGAGAGAGAGAGAGGCAATCAGCCAGGGTTCCTGCTCCTGATCACTGTCCAGTGATTCCTGGGTTAGAGAGACAGAGGGGAAATCAGCCAGGGTTCCTGCTCTTGATCACTGTCCAGTGATCCCTGGGTTAGAGAGAGAGAGGGGAAATCAGCCAGGGTTCCTGCTCCTGATTACTGTGCAGTGATCCCTTGGTTAGAGAGAGAGAGGGGAAATCAGCCTGGGTTCCTGCTCCTGATCACTGTCCAGTGATTCCTTGGTTAGAGAGAGAGAGGTGAAATCAGCTATTGTTCCTGCTCCTGATCACTGTCCAGTGATCCCTGGGTTCGAGAGAGAGAGTGGCAATCAGCCAGGGTTTCTGCCCCTGGTAACCGTCCCGTGATTCCTGGTTTAGAGAGTGTGAGGCGAAATCAGGCAGGATTCCTGCTGCTGATCACTGTCCAGTGATCCCTGGGTTAGAGAGAGAGAGAAAGGGGAATCAGCTTGGGTGCCTGCTCCTGACCACTGTCCAGTGATTCCTTTGTTTAGAGAGAGAGAGGGGAAATCAGCCAGAGTTCCTGTTCCTGATTACTGTCCAGTGATCCCTGGGTTAGAGAGAGGGGAAGTCAGCCAGTGTTCCTGCTCCTGATCACTGTCCAGTGATCCCTGGGTTAGAGAGGGAGAGAGAGAGAGAGGGGAAATCAGCCTGGGTTCCTGCTCTTGATCACTGTCCAGTGATCCCTGGGTTAGAGAGAGAGGAAATCAGCCCGTGTTTTTGCTCCTGATCACTCTCCAGCGATCCCTGGGTTTAAGAGAGACAGAATTCAGAAATCAGCTAAGGTTCCTGCTCCTGATCAATGTCCAGTGATTCCTTCGTTAGAGAGAGAGAGGGGACATCAGCCAGGGTTCTTGCTCCGGATCACTGTCCAGTGATCCCGGGTCAGAGAAAGAGAGAGGAAATCAGCCAGGGTTCCTACTCCTGATCATGATCCAGTGATTCCTGGGTTAGAGAGAGAGAGAGAGAGGCGGGAAATCAGCCAGGGTTCCTGCTACTGATCACTGTCCAGTCATCCCTGGGTTAGAGGGAGAGAGAGAGGAAATCAGCCGAGGTTCCTGCTCCTGATCACTGTCCAGTGATTCCTGGGTTAGAGAGACAGAGGGGAAATCAGCCAGGGTTCCTGCTCCTAATCACTGTCCAGTGATCCCTGTGTTAGAGAGAGAGAGAGGGGGGAAATCAGCCACGGTTCCTGCTCCTGATCACTGTCCAGTGCTCCCTGGGATAGAGAGAGAGAGGGGAAATCAGCCCGGGTTCCTGCTCCTGATCATTATGCAGTGATCCCTTGGTTAGAGAGAGAGAGGGGAAATCAGCTATTGTTCCTGCTCCTGATCACTGTTCAGTGATCCCTGGGTTAGAGAGATAGAGGGGAAATCAGCCAGGGTTCCTGCTCCTGATCACTGTCCAGTGATCCCTGGGTTAGAGAGAGAGAGAGAGAGAGAGAGGGGAAATCAGCCTGGGTTCCTGCTACTGATCACTGTCGAGTGATGCTGGATTAGAGAGGGGGGATAACAGCCAGGGTTCTTGCTCCTGATCACTGTCCAGTGATCCCTGGGTTAGAGAGAGAGATGGGAAATCAGCCAGGGTTCCTGCTCCTGATCACTGTGCAGTGATCCCTTGGTTAGAGAGAGAGACACAAAATCAGCCAGGGTTCATGCTCCTGATCACTGTCCAGTGATTCCTGGGTTAAAGAGACAGAGGGGAAATCAGCAAAGTTTCCAGTTCTTGATCACTGTCCAGTAATCTGTGGGTTAGAGAGAGGGTAAATCAGCCAGGGTTCCTGCTCTTGATCACTGTCCAGTGCTCCCTGTGTTAGAGAGAGAGAGAGAGAGAGAGGTAATCAGCCAGGGTTCATGCTCCTGATCACTGTCCAGTGATCCCTGGGTTCGAGAGAGAAAGTGGGGAAATCAGCAAGGGTTCGTGTTCCTGATCACTGTCCAGTGATCCCTGGGTTAGAGAGAGGGAGAGAGGGGGGAAATCAGCCAGGGTTCCTCCTTTTGATCACTGTCCAATGATCCCTGGGTTAGAGAGAGAGAGCGGACATCAGCCAGGGTTTCTGCTCCTGATCACTGTGCAGTGATCCCATGGTTAGAGAGAGAGAGAGAGAGGAAATCAGCCAGGGTTCCTGCTCCTGATCACGATCCAGTGATTCCTGGGTTAGAGAGAGAGAGAGATGGGAAATCAGCTGTTGTTCCTGCTCCTGATCACTGTTCAGTGATCCCTGGGTTAGAGAGAGAGAGAGAGGAAATCAGCCAGGGTTCCTGCTCCTGATCACTGTCCAGTGATCCCTGGGCTAGAGAGAGAGAGCGGAAATCAGCCAGGGTTCCTACTCCTGATCAATGTCCAGTGATCCCTGTGTCAGAGAGAGAGAGAGAGGTCATCAGCCTGGGTTCCTGCTCCTGATCACTGTCCAGTGATCACTGGTTTAGAGAGAGAGAGGGGATATCAGCCAGGGTTCCTGCTCCTGATCACGATCCAGTGATTCCTGGGTTAGAGAGAGAGAAAGTGGGGAAATCAGCCAGGCTTCCTGCTCCTGGTCACTGTTCAGTGATCCCCGGGTTAGAGAGAGAGGGGAAATCAGCCAGGGTTCCTGCTCCTGTTCACTGTCCAGTGATCCCTCGGTTAGAGAGAGAGAGAGGAAATCAGCCGGGGCTACTGCTCCTGATCACTCTCTATTGATCCCTGGGTTAGAGAGAGAATAAGAGGGGAAATCAGCCAGGGTTACTGATCCTGATCACTGTCCAATGATCCCTCGGTTAGAGAGAGAGAGAGAGGAAATCAGCCAGGGTTCCTGCTCCTGATCACTGTCCAGTGATCCCTGGGTTAGAGAGAGAGAGGGGAAATCAGCCAGGGTTCCTTCTCCTGATCATGATGCAGTGATTCCAAGGTTAGAGAGAGGTGAAATCAGTCAGGGTTCCTGCTCCTGATCACTGTCCAGTGAACCATGGGTGAGAGAGAGGTGAAATCAGTCAGGGTTCCTGCTCCTGATCACTGTCCAGTGAACCATGGGTGAGAGAGAGTGAGAGTGGAAATCCACCAGGGTTACTGCTCCTGATTACTGTCCAGTGATCTCCGGGTTAGAGAGAAAGAGTGGTCGGAAATCAGCCATGGTTCCTGTTCCTGATCACTGTCCAGTGATCCTTGATTTAGTGTGAGATAGAGGGGAAATCAGCCAGGGTTCCTGCTCCTGATCACTGTCCCGTGATCCCTGGGTTAGAGAGAGAGAAGGGGTAAATCAGCCAGTGTTCCTGCTCCTGATCACTGTCCAGTGATCCCTGGTTTAGAGAGAGAGAGAGAGAGAGAGAGGAAATCAGCCAGGGTTCCTGCTCCTGTTCACTGTCCAGTGATCCCTCGGTTAGAGAGAGAGAGAGGAAATCAGCCAGGGCTACTGCTCCTGATCACTCTCTATTGATCCCTGGGTTAGAGAGAGAATAAGAGGGGAAATCAGCCAGGGTTACTGATCCTGATCACTGTCCAATGATCCCTCGGTTAGAGAGAGAGAGAGAGGAAATCAGCCAGGGTTCCTGCTCCTGATCACTGTCCAGTGATCCCTGGGTTAGAGAGAGAGAGGGGAAATCAGCCAGGGTTCCTTCTCCTGATCATGATGCAGTGATTCCAAGGTTAGAGAGAGGTGAAATCAGTCAGGGTTCCTGCTCCTGATCACTGTCCAGTGAACCATGGGTGAGAGAGAGGTGAAATCAGTCAGGGTTCCTGCTCCTGATCACTGTCCAGTGAACCATGGGTGAGAGAGAGGTGAAATCAGTCAGGGTTCCTGCTCCTGATCACTGTCCAGTGAACCATGGGTGAGAGAGAGTGAGAGTGGAAATCCACCAGGGTTACTGCTCCTGATTACTGTCCAGTGATCTCCGGGTTAGAGAGAAAGAGTGGTCGGAAATCAGCCATGGTTCCTGTTCCTGATCACTGTCCAGTGATCCTTGATTTAGTGTGAGATAGAGGGTAAATCAGCCAGGGTTCCTGCTCCTGATCACTGTCCCGTGATCCCTGGGTTAGAGAGAGAGAAGGGGTAAATCAGCCAGCGTTCCTGCTCCTGATCACTGTCCAGTGATCCCTGGTTTAGAGAGAGAGAGAGAGAGAGATAGAGGAAATCAGCCAGGGTTCCTGCTGCTGATCACTGTCCAGTGATCCCTGGGTTAGAGAGACAGAGAGCTAGGGGATATCAGGCAGTGTTCCTGCTCTTGATCACTGTCCAGTGATCCCTGGGTTAGAGAGGGAGAGGGGATATCAGCCAGGGTTCCTGTTCCTGATTACTGATCTGAGTTCCCAGGATGAAAGAGAGAGAGAGTGAGAGAGAGGGGACATCAGCCAGGGTTCCTGCTCCTGATCAATGTCTAGTGATCCCTGGGTTAGAGAGCGGTGAAATCAGTCAGGGTTCCTGCTCTTGATCACTGTCCAGTGATCCCAGGGTTAGAAAGAGTGAGTGAGGAAATCAGCCAGGGTTCCTGCTCCTGATCACTGTCCACTGATCCCTGGGTTAGAGTGCGAGAGAAAGGGGAAATCAGCCAGGGTTCCTGCTCCTGATCACTGTCCACTGATCTCTGGGTTAGAGCACGAAAAGCGAAATTAGCCAGGGTTTCCTGCTCCCTGTCACTGTCCAGTGATCCCTGGGTTAGAGAGAGAGAGGGGAAATCAGCCAGGGTTCCTGCTCCTGATTACTGTGCAGTGATCCCTTGGTTAGAGAGAGAGAGGGGAAATCAGCCTGGGTTCCTGCTCCTGATCACTGTCCGGTGATTCCTTGGTTAGAGAGAGAGAGGTGAAATCAGCTATTGTTCCTGCTCCTGATCACTGTCCAGTGATCCCTGGGTTCGAGAGAGAGAGTGGCAATCAGCCAGGGTTTCTGCCCCTGGTAACCGTCCCGTGATTCCTGGTTTAGAGAGTGTGAGGCGAAATCAGGCAGGGTTCCTGCTGCTGATCACTGTCCAGTGATCCCTGGGTTAGAGAGAGAGAGAAAGGGGAATCAGCTTGGGTGCCTGCTCCTGACCACTGTCCAGTGATTCCTTTGTTTAGAGAGAGAGAGGGGAAATCAGCCAGAGTTCCTGTTCCTGATTACTGTCCAGTGATCCCTGGGTTAGAGAGAGGGGAAGTCAGCCAGTGTTCCTGCTCCTGATCACTGTCCAGTGATCCCTGGGTTAGAGAGGGAGAGAGAGAGAGAGGGGAAATCAGCCTGGGTTCCTGCTCTTGATCACTGTCCAGTAATCCCTGGGTTAGAGAGAGAGGAAATCAGCCAGTGTTTTTGCTCCTGATCACTCTCCAGCGATCCCTGGGTTTAAGAGAGAAAGAATGCAGAAATCAGCTAAGGTTCCTGCTCCTGATCAATGTCCAGTGATTCCTTCGTTAGAGAGAGAGAGAGAGAGGGGACATCAGCCAGGGTTCTTGCTCCGGATCACTGTCCAGTGATCCCGGGTAAGCGAAAGAGAGAGGAAATCAGCCAGGGTTCCTACTCCTGATCATGATCCAGTGATTCCTGGGTTAGAGAGAGAGAGAGAGAGGGGGGAAATCAGCCAGGGTTCCTGCTACTGATCACTGTCCAGTCATCCCTGGGTTAGAGGGAGAGAGAGAGGAAATCAGCCGAGGTTCCTGCTCCTGATCACTGTCCAGTGATTCCTGGGTTAGAGAGACAGAGGGGAAATCAGCCAGGGTTCCTGCTCCTAATCACTGTCCAGTGATCCCTGTGTTAGAGAGAGAGAGAGGGGGGAAATCAGCCACGGTTCCTGCTCCTGATCACTGTTCAGTGCTCCCTGGGATAGAGAGAGAGAGGGGAAATCAGCCAGGGTTCCTGCTCCTGATCATTATGCAGTGATCCCTTGGTTAGAGAGAGAGAGGGGGAATCAGCTATTGTTCCTGCTCCTGATCACTGTTCAGTGATCCCTGGGTTAGAGAGATAGAGGGGAAATCAGCCAGGGTTCCTGCTCCTGATCACTGTCCAGTGATCCCTGGGTTAGAGAGAGAGAGAGAGAGAGAGAGAGGGGAAATCAGCCTGGGTTCCTGCTACTGATCACTGTCGAGTGATGCTGGATTAGAGAGGGGGGATAACAGCCAGGGTTCTTGCTCCTGATCACTGTCCAGTGATCCCTGGGTTAGAGAGATAGATGGGAAATCAGCCAGGGTTCCTGCTCCTGATCACTGTGCAGTGATCCCTTGGTTAGAGAGAGAGACACAAAATCAGCCAGGGTTCATGCTCCTGATCACTGTCCAGTGATTCCTGGGTTAAAGAGACAGAGGGGAAATCAGCAAAGTTTCCAGTTCTTGATCACTGTCCAGTAATCTGTGGGTTAGAGAGAGGGGAAATCAGCCAGGGTTCCTGCTCTTGATCACTGTCCAGTGCTCCCTGTGTTAGAGAGAGAGAGAGAGAGAGAGAGGTAATCAGCCAGGGTTCATGCTCCTGATCACTGTCCAGTGATCCCTGGGTTAGAGAGAGAAAGTGGGGAAATCAGCAAGGGTTCGTGTTCCTGATCACTGTCCAGTGATCCCTGGGTTAGAGAGAGGGAGAGAGGGGGGAAATCAGCCAGGGTTCCTCCTTTTGATCACTGTCCAATGATCCCTGGGTTAGAGAGAGAGAGCGGACATCAGCCAGGGTTTCTGCTCCTGATCACTGTGCAGTGATCCCATGGTTAGAGAGAGAGAGAGAGAGGAAATCAGCCAGGGTTCCTGCTCCTGATCACGATCCAGTGATTCCTGGGTTAGAGAGAGAGAGAGATGGGAAATCAGCTGTTGTTCCTGCTCCTGATCACTGTTCAGTGATCCCTGGGTTAGAGAGAGAGAAAGTGGGGAAATCAGCCAGGCTTCCTGCTCCTGGTCACTGTTCAGTGATCCCCGGGTTAGAGAGAGAGGGGAAATCAGCCAGGGTTCCTGCTCCTGTTCACTGTCCAGTGATCCCTCGGTTAGAGAGAGAGAGAGGAAATCAGCCAGGGCTACTGCTCCTGATCACTCTCTATTGATCCCTGGGTTAGAGAGAGAATAAGAGGGGAAATCAGCCAGGGTTACTGATCCTGATCACTGTCCAATGATTCCTCGGTTAGAGAGAGAGAGAGAGGAAATCAGCCAGGGTTCCTGCTCCTGATCACTGTCCAGTGATCCCTGGGTTAGAGAGAGAGAGGGGAAATCAGCCAGGGTTCCTTCTCCTGATCATGATGCAGTGATTCCAAGGTTAGAGAGAGGTGAAATCAGTCAGGGTTCCTGCTCCTGATCACTGTCCAGTGAACCATGGGTGAGAGAGAGGTGAAATCAGTCAGGGTTCCTGCTCCTGATCACTGTCCAGTGAACCATGGGTGAGAGAGAGGTGAAATCAGTCAGGGTTCCTGCTCCTGATCACTGTCCAGTGAACCATGGGTGAGAGAGAGTGAGAGTGGAAATCCACCAGGGTTACTGCTCCTGATTACTGTCCAGTGATCTCCGGGTTAGAGAGAAAGAGTGGTCGGAAATCAGCCATGGTTCCTGTTCCTGATCACTGTCCAGTGATCCTTGATTTAGTGTGAGATAGAGGGTAAATCAGCCAGGGTTCCTGCTCCTGATCACTGTCCCGTGATCCCTGGGTTAGAGAGAGAGAAGGGGTAAATCAGCCAGCGTTCCTGCTCCTGATCACTGTCCAGTGATCCCTGGTTTAGAGAGAGAGAGAGAGAGAGATAGAGGAAATCAGCCAGGGTTCCTGCTGCTGATCACTGTCCAGTGATCCCTGGGTTAGAGAGACAGAGAGCTAGGGGATATCAGGCAGTGTTCCTGCTCTTGATCACTGTCCAGTGATCCCTGGGTTAGAGAGGGAGAGGGGATATCAGCCAGGGTTCCTGTTCCTGATTACTGATCTGAGTTCCCAGGATGAAAGAGAGAGAGAGTGAGAGAGAGGGGACATCAGCCAGGGTTCCTGCTCCTGATCAATGTCTAGTGATCCCTGGGTTAGAGAGCGGTGAAATCAGTCAGGGTTCCTGCTCTTGATCACTGTCCAGTGATCCCAGGGTTAGAAAGAGTGAGTGAGGAAATCAGCCAGGGTTCCTGCTCCTGATCACTGTCCACTGATCCCTGGGTTAGAGTGCGAGAGAAAGGGGAAATCAGCCAGGGTTCCTGCTCCTGATCACTGTCCACTGATCTCTGGGTTAGAGCACGAAAAGCGAAATTAGCCAGGGTTTCCTGCTCCCTGTCACTGTCCAGTGATCCCTGGGTTAGAGAGAGAGAGGGGAAATCAGCCAGGGTTCCTGCTCCTGATTACTGTGCAGTGATCCCTTGGTTAGAGAGAGAGAGGGGAAATCAGCCTGGGTTCCTGCTCCTGATCACTGTCCGGTGATTCCTTGGTTAGAGAGAGAGAGGTGAAATCAGCTATTGTTCCTGCTCCTGATCACTGTCCAGTGATCCCTGGGTTCGAGAGAGAGAGTGGCAATCAGCCAGGGTTTCTGCCCCTGGTAACCGTCCCGTGATTCCTGGTTTAGAGAGTGTGAGGCGAAATCAGGCAGGGTTCCTGCTGCTGATCACTGTCCAGTGATCCCTGGGTTAGAGAGAGAGAGAAAGGGGAATCAGCTTGGGTGCCTGCTCCTGACCACTGTCCAGTGATTCCTTTGTTTAGAGAGAGAGAGGGGAAATCAGCCAGAGTTCCTGTTCCTGATTACTGTCCAGTGATCCCTGGGTTAGAGAGAGGGGAAGTCAGCCAGTGTTCCTGCTCCTGATCACTGTCCAGTGATCCCTGGGTTAGAGAGGGAGAGAGAGAGAGAGGGGAAATCAGCCTGGGTTCCTGCTCTTGATCACTGTCCAGTAATCCCTGGGTTAGAGAGAGAGGAAATCAGCCAGTGTTTTTGCTCCTGATCACTCTCCAGCGATCCCTGGGTTTAAGAGAGAGAGAATGCAGAAATCAGCTAAGGTTCCTGCTCCTGATCAATGTCCAGTGATTCCTTCGTTAGAGAGAGAGAGAGAGAGGGGACATCAGCCAGGGTTCTTGCTCCGGATCACTGTCCAGTGATCCCGGGTAAGCGAAAGAGAGAGGAAATCAGCCAGGGTTCCTACTCCTGATCATGATCCAGTGATTCCTGGGTTAGAGAGAGAGAGAGAGAGGGGGGAAATCAGCCAGGGTTCCTGCTACTGATCACTGTCCAGTCATCCCTGGGTTAGAGGGAGAGAGAGAGGAAATCAGCCGAGGTTCCTGCTCCTGATCACTGTCCAGTGATTCCTGGGTTAGAGAGACAGAGGGGAAATCAGCCAGGGTTCCTGCTCCTAATCACTGTCCAGTGATCCCTGTGTTAGAGAGAGAGAGAGGGGGGAAATCAGCCACGGTTCCTGCTCCTGATCACTGTCCAGTGCTCCCTGGGATAGAGAGAGAGAGGGGAAATCAGCCAGGGTTCCTGCTCCTGATCATTATGCAGTGATCCCTTGTTTAGAGAGAGAGAGGGGAAATCAGCCTGGGTTTCTGCTCCAGATCACTGTGCAGTGATCCCTTGGTTAGAGAGATAGAGGGGAAATCAGCCAGTGTTCCTGCTCCTGATCACTGTTCAGTGATCCCTGGGTTAGAGAGATAGAGGGGAAATCAGCCAGTGTTCCTGCTCCTGATCACTGTCCAGTGATCCCTGGGTTAGAGAGAGAGAGAGAGGAAATCAGCCAGGGTTCCTGCTCCTGATCACTGTCCAGTGATCCCTGGGCTAGAGAGAGAGAGCGGAAATCAGCCTGGGTTCCTACTCCTGATCAATGTCCAGTGATCCCTGTGTCAGAGAGAGAGAGAGGTAATCAGCCTGGGTTCCTGCTCCTGATCGCTGTCCAGTGATCACTGGTTTAGAGAGAGAGAGAGGGGATATCAGCCAGGGTTCCTGCTCCTGATCACGATCCAGTGATTCCTGGGTTAGAAAGAGAGAAAGTGTGGAAATCAACCAGGCTTCCTGCTCCTGGTCACTGTTCAGTGATCCCCGGGTTAGAGAGAGAGGGGAAATCAGCCAGGGTTCCTGCTTCTGATCACTATCCGTGATCGCTGGGTTAGAGGGAAAGAGAGGTGGGAAATGAGCCAGGGTTCCTGTTCCTGATCACTGTCCAGTGATGTCTGGGTTAGTGAGATGGAGTGGTCGGAAATCAGCCACAGTTCCTGTTTCTGGTCACTGTCCAGTGATCCCTGTGTTAGAGTGAGAGAGAGCGTAAATCAGCCAGGGTTCCTGCTCCTGATCACTGTCCAGTGATCCCTGGGTTAGAGAGAGAGAGAGAGAGTGGAAATTAGCCTGGGTTCCTGCTCCTGATCCCTGTTCAGTGATCCCTGGGTTAGAGACAGAGGGGAAATCAGCCAGGGTTCCTGCTCCTGTTCACTGTCCAGTGATCCCTCGGTTAGAGAGAGAGAGAGGAAATCAGCCAGGGCTACTGCTCCTTATCACTCTCTATTGATCCCTGGGTTAGAGAGAGAATAAGAGGGGAAATCAGCCAGGGTTACTGATCCTGATCACTGTCCAATGATCCCTCGGTTAGAGAGAGAGAGAGAGGAAATCAGCCAGGGTTCCTGCTCCTGATCACTGTCCAATGATCCCTCGGTTAGAGAGAGAGAGAAAGGAAATCAGCCAGGGTTCCTGCTCCTGATCACTGTCCAGTGATCCCTGGGTTAGAGAGAGAGAGGGGAAATCAGCCAGGGTTCCTTCTCCTGATCATGATGCAGTGATTCCTTGGTTAGAGAGACAGAGGGGAAATCAGCAAGGTTTCCTGTTTTGATCACTGTCCAGTAATCCCTGGGTTAGAGAGAGGGGAAATCAGCCAGGGTTCCTGCTCCTGATCACTGTCCAGTGTTCCCTGGGTTAGAGAGAGGTGAAATCAGTCAGGGTTCCTGCTCCTGATCACTGTCCAGTGAACCATGGGTGAGAGAGAGTGAGAGTGGAAATCCACCAGGGTTACCGCTCCTGATTACTGTCCAGTGATCTCCGGGTTAGAGAGAAAGAGTGGTCGGAAATCAGCCATGGTTCCTGTTCCTGATCACTGTCCAGTGATCCTTGATTTAGTGTGAGATAGAGGGGAATTCAGCCAGGGTTCCTGCTCCTGATCACTGTCCCGTGATCCCTGGGTTAGAGAGAGAGAAGGGGTAAATCAGCCAGCGTTCCTGCTCCTGATCACTGTCCAGTGATCCCTGGTTTAGAGAGAGAGAGAGAGAGAGAGAGAGGAAATCAGCCAGGGTTCCTGCTGCTGATCACTGTCCAGTGATCCCTGGGTTAGAGAGACAGAGGGGAAATCCGCCAGGGTTCCTGCTCCTGATCACTGTCCAGTGATCCCTGGTTTATAGAGTATGAGGGGAATTCAGCCAGGGTTCCTGCTGCTGATCACGATCCAGTGATTCGTGGTTTAGAGAGAGAGAGAGAGAGAGAGAGAGGAAATCAGCCAGGGTTCCTGTTCCTGATCACTGTCCAGTGATCCTTGATTTAGTGTGAGATAGAGGGGAATTCAGCCAGGGTTCCTGCTCCTGATCACTGTCCCGTGATCCCTGGGTTAGAGAGAGAGAAGGGGTAAATCAGCCAGCGTTCCTGCTCCTGATCACTGTCCAGTGATCCCTGGTTTAGAGAGAGAGAGAGAGAGAGAGAGAGAGGAAATCAGCCAGGGTTCCTGCTGCTGATCACTGTCCAGTGATCCCTGGGTTTGAGAGATAGAGGGGAAATCCGCCAGGGTTCCTGCTCCTGATCACTGTCCAGTGATCCCTGGTTTATAGAGTATGAGGGGAATTCAGCCAGGGTTCCTGCTGCTGATCACGATCCAGTGATTCCTGGTTTAGAGAGAGAGAGAGAGAGAGGAAATCAGCCAGGGTTCCTGCTCCTGATCACTGTCCATTGATCCCTGGGCTAGAGAGAGAGAGGGGAAATCAGCCAGGGTTCCTACTCCTGATCAATGTCCAGTGATCCCTGTGTAGAGAGAGAGAGGGGTAATCAGCCTGGGTTCCTGCTTCTGATCACTGTCCGGTGATCACTGGTTTAGAGAGAGAGAGGGGATATCAGCCAGGGTTCCTGCTCCTGATCCCTGTCCAATGATCCCTGGATTAGAGAGAGAAAGTGGGGAAATCAGCCAGGCTTCCTGCTCCTAGTCACTGTTCAGTGATCCCCGGGTTAGAGAGAGAGGGGAAATCAGCCAGGGTTCCTGCTCCTGATCACGATCCAGTGATTCCTGGGTTAGAGAGAGAGAGAGATGGGAAATCAGCTGTTGTTCCTGCTCCTGATCACTGTTAAGTGATCCCTGGGTTAGAGAGAGAGAGAGAGGAAATCAGCCAGGGTTCCTGCTCCTGATCACTGTCCAGTGATCCCTGGGCTAGAGAGCGAGAGTGGAAATCAGCCAGGGTTCCTACTCCTGATCAATGTCCAGTGATCCCTGTGTCAGAGAGAGAGAGAGATAATCAGCCTGGGTTCCTGCTCCTGAACACTGTCCAGTGATCACTGGTTTAGAGAGAGAGAGGGGATATCAGCCAGGGTTCCTGCTCCTGATCACGATCCAGTGATTCCTGGGTTAGAGAGAGAGAAAGTGGGGAAATCAGCCAGGCTTCCTGCTCCTGGTCACTGTTCAGTGATCCCCGGGTTAGAGAGAGAGGGGAAATCAGCCAGGGTTCCTGCTCCTGATCACTTTCCGTGATCCCTGGGTTAGAGGGAAAGAGAGGTGGGAAATGAGCCAGGGTTCCTGTTCCTGGTCACTGTTCAATGATCCCCGGGTTAGAGAGAGAGGGTAAATCAGCCAGGGTTCCTGCTCCTGATCAGTGTCCAGTGATCCCTGGGTTAGAGAGAGAGAGAGAGAGAGTGGAAATTAGTCCGGGTTCCTGCTCCTGATCCCTGTTCAGTGATCCCTGGGTTAGAGACAGAGGGGAAATCAGCCAGGGTTCTTGCTCCTGTTCACTGTTCAGTGATCCCTGGGTTAGAGAGATTGAGGGGAAATCAGCCAGGGTTCCTGCTCCTGATCACTGTCCAGTGATCCCTGGGTTAGAGAGAGGTGAAATCAGTCAGGGTTCCTGCTCCTGATCACTGTCCAGTGAACCATGGGTGAGAGAGAGTGAGAGTGGAAATCCACCAGGGTTACTGCTCCTGATTACTGTCCAGTGATCTCCGGGTGAGAGAGAAAGAGTGGTCGGAAATCAGCCATGGTTCCTGTTCCTGATCACTGTCCAGTGATCCTTGATTTAGTGTGAGACAGAGGGGAAATCAGCCAGGGTTCCTGCTCCTGATCACTGTCCCGTGATCCCTGGGGTAGAGAGAGAGAAGGGGTAAATCAGCCAGCGTTCCTGCTCCTGATCACTGTCCAGTGATCCCTGGGTTAGAGAGAGAGAGAGAGAGATAGAGGATATCAGCCAGGGTTCCTGCTGCTGATCACTGTCCAGTGATCCCTGGGTTAGAGAGACAGAGAGCTAGGGGATATCAGGCAGTGTTCCTGCTCTTGATCACTGTCCAGTGATCCCTGGGTTAGAGAGGGAGAGGGGATGTCAGCCAGGGTTCCTGTTCCTGATTACTGATCTGAGTTCCCAGGATGAAAGAGAGAGAGAGTGAGAGAGAGGGGACATCAGCCAGGGTTCCTGCTCCTGATCAATGTCCAGTGATCCCTGGGTTAGAGAGCGGTGAAATCAGTCAGGGTTCCTGCTCTTGATCACTGTCCAGTGATCCCAGGGTTAGAAAGAGTGAGTGAGGAAATCAGCCAGGGTTCCTGCTCCTGATCACTGTCCAGTGATCTCCGGGTTAGAGAGAAAGAGTAGTCGGAAATCAGCCACGATTCCTGTTTCTGATCACTGTCCAGTGATCCTTGATTTAGTGTGAGAGAGAGGGGAAATCAGCCAGGGTTCCTGCTCCTGATCACTGTACCGTTATCCCTGGCTTAGAGAGAGAGAGGGAGGAAATCAGCCAGCGTTCCTGCTCCTGATCACTGTTCAGTGATCCCTGGTTTAGAGAGAGAGGGGAAACCAACCAGGGTTCCTGCTCCTGATCACTCTCCAGTGTTCCCTGGGTTACAGAGAGGGGAAATCAGCCAGGGTTTCATGTTCTTGGTCACTGTCCAGATAACCGGGTTAGAGAGAGAGAGAAAGGGGAAATCAGCCATGGTTTCCTTGCTCCTGATCACTGTCCAGTGATCCCTGGGTTAGAGAGAGAGAGAAAGGGGAAACCAGTCAGGGTTCCTGCTTCTGATCAATGTCCAGTAATCCCTGGGTTAGAGAGAGAGATAGGGGAAATCAGTCAGGGTTCCTGCTGCTAATCACTGTCCAGTGATCCCTGGGTTAGAGAGACAGAGAACGAGGGGATATCAGGCAGTGTTCCTGCTCTTGATCACTGTCCAGTGATCCCAGGGTTTGAGAGAGAGAGAAAGGGGAAATCAGCCAGGGTTCCTGCTCCTGATCACTGTCCACTGATCCCTGGGTTAGAGCACGAGAGAAAGGGGAAATTAGCCAGGTTTTCCTGCTCCCTGTCACTGTCCAGTGATCCCCGGGTTAGAGAGAGAGAGAGGGGAAATCAACCAGGGTTCCTGCTCCTGAACACTGTCCAGTGATCCCTGGTTTAGAGAGGGAGAGGGGAAATCAGCCAGGGTTCCTGGTCCTCATCACTGTCCAGTGATCCCTGGGTTATAGAGAGAGAGAGAGAGACGACATCAGCCAGAGTTCCTGCTCCTGATCACTGTCCTGTGATCCCTGCGTTAGAGAGAGAGAGAAAGGGGAAATCAGCCAGGTTTCCTGCTCCTCGTCACTGTCCACTGATCCCTGGGTTGAGAGAGGGAGAGAGGGGGGAAATCAGCCAGGGTTCCTCCTCTTGATCACTGTCCAGTGAATCCTGGGTTAGAGAGACAGATGGGAATTCAGCAAGATTTCCTGTTCTTGATCACTGTCCAGTGATTCCTGTGTTAGAGAGGGGGGAGATCAGCCAGGTTTCCTGCTCCTGATCACTGTCCAGTGATCCCTGGATTAGAGAGAGAGAGAGAGGGGAAATCAGCCAGGGTTCCTGCTCCTGATCACTTTCCAATGATCCCTGGGTTAGAGAGAGAGAGCGGAAATCATCCAGGCTTTCTGCTCCTGATCACTGTGCAGTGTCGCTTGGTTAGAGAGAGAGTGGAAATCAGCCAGGGTTCCTGCTCCTGATCACTGTCCAGTGATCCCTGAGCTAGAGAGAGAGAGGGGAAATCAGCCAGGGTTCCTACTCCTGATCAATGTCCAGTGATCCCTGGGTTAGAGAGAGAGAGAGGCAATCAGCCTCGGTTCCTGCTCCTGATCACTGTCCAGTGATCACTGGTTTAGAGAGAGAGAGGGGTCATCAGCTAGGGTTCCTGCTCCGGATCCCTGTCCAGTGATCCCTGGATTAGAGAGAGAAAGTGGGGAAATCAGCCAGGGTTTCTGCTCCTGATCACTGTGCAGTGATCCCTTGGTTAGAGAGAGAGAGAGAGAGAGAGAGAGGAAATCAGCCAGGGTTCCTGCTCCTGATCACGATCCAGTGATTCCTGGGTTAGAGAGAGAGAGAGAGATGGGAAATCAGCTATTGTTCCTGCTCCTGAACACTGTTCAGTGATCCCTGGGTTAGAGAGAGGGAGAGAGGGGGGACATCAGCCAGGTTTCCTGCTCCTGATCACTGTCCAATGATCCCTGGATTAGAGAGAGAGAGAGGGAGGGGAAATCAGCCTGGCTTCCTGCTCCTGATCACTGTCCAATGATCCCTGGGTTAGAGAGAGAGAGCGGAAATCAGCCAGGGTTTCTGCTCCTGATCACTGTGCAGTGATCCCTTGGTTAGAGAGAGAGAGAGAGAGAGAGAGAGGAAATCAGCCAGGGTTCCTGCTCCTGATCACGATCCAGTGATTCCTGGGTTAGAGAGAGAGAGAGAGATGGGAAATCAGCTATTGTTCCTGCTCCTGAACACTGTTCAGTGATCCCTGGGTTAGAGAGATAGAGGGGAAATCCGCCAGGGTTCCTGCTCCTGATCACTGTCCAGTGATCCCTGTGTTAGAGAGGGGGGAGATCAGCCAGGTTTCCTGCTCCTGATCACTGTCCAGTGATCCCTGGATTAGAGAGAGAGAGAGAGGGGAAATCATCCAGGGTTTCTGCTCCTGATCACTGTGCAGTGTCGCTTGGTTAGAGAGAGAGAGAGGGAGGAAATCAGCCAGGGTTCCTGCTCCTGATCACTGTCCAGTGATCCCTGAGCTAGAGAGAGAGAGGGGAAATCAGCCAGGGTTCCTACTCCTGATCAATGTCCAGTGATCCCTGTGTTAGAGAGAGAGAGAGGTAATCAGCCTCGGTTCCTGCTCCTGATCACTGTCCAGTGATCACTGGTTTAGAGAGAGAGAGGGGTCATCAGCTAGGGTTCCTGCTCCGGATCCCTGTCCAGTGATCCCTGGATTAGAGAGAGAAAGTGGGGAAATAAGCCAGGGTTCATGTTCCTAATCACTGTCCAGTGATCCCTGGGTTAGAGAGAGGGAGAGAGGGGGGACATCAGCCAGGTTTCCTGCTCCTGATCACTGTCCAATGATCCCTGGGTTAGAGAGAGAGAGCGGAAATCAGCCAGGGTTTCTGCTCCTGATCACTGTGCAGTGATCCCTTGGTTAGAGAGAGAGAGAGAGAGAGGAAATCAGCCAGGGTTCCTACTCCTGATCACGATTCAGTGATTCCTGGGTTAGAGAGAGAGAGAGATGGGAAATCAGCCATTGTTCCTGCTCCTGAACACTGTTCAGTGATCCCTGGGTTAGAGAGATAGAGGGGAAATCCGCCAGGGTTCCTGCTCCTGATCACTGTCCAGTGATCCCTGGGTTAGAGAGAGAGGGGAAATCAGTCAGGGTTCCTTCTCCTGATCACTATCAATTGTTCCCTGGGTTAGAGAGAGAGAGAAGGGAAATCAGCCAGGGTTCCTGCTGCTGATCACTGTGCAGTGATCCCTGGGTTAGAGAGAGAGGGGAAATCAGTTTGGGTTCCTGCTCCTGATCATTGTCCAGTGTTCCCTTGGTTAGAGAGAGGGGAAATCAGCCAGGGTTACTGCTCCTGATCACTGTCCAGTGATCCCTGGGTTAGAGAGAGAGAGAGAAAGGGGAAATCAGCCAGGGTTCCTGCTGCTGGTCACCGTCCAGTGATCCCTGGGTTAGAGAGTGTGAGAGAGGAAATCAGCCAGGGTTCCTGCTCCTGATCACTGTCCAGGGATCCTGGGCTAGAGCGATGGGTCATCTTCCTGGGTTCCTGCTCCTGATCACTGTCCAGTCATTCTGGGTATAGAGAGAGAGAGATAGGGGAAATCAGCCAGGGTTCCTACTCCTGATCACTGGCCAATGATCCTGGGTTAGAGAGACAGAGAGAAAGGCGAAATTAGCCAGGGTTTCCGCCTCCTGGTCACTGTCCTGTGATCCCTGGGTTCGAGAGAGAGAGAAAGGGGAAATCAGCCAGGGTTTCTGCTCCTGGTCAGTGTCCAGTGATCCCTGGGTTAGAGAGAGAGAGAGAGAGTGGAAATCAGCCAGGGTTCCTACTCCTGATCACGATCCAGTGATTCCAGGGTTAGAGAGAGAGAGAGATGGGAAATCAGCTATAGTTCCTGGTCCTGATCACTGTCCAGTGATCCCTGGGTTAGAGAGAGTGGGAGAGGGGATATCAGCCTGGGTTCCTGCTCCTGATCCCTGTCCAGTGAACCCTGGGTTAAAGAGAAAGAGAGGGATGTAATCAGCCAGGGTTTGTGCTCCTGATCACTGTCCAGTGATCCCTAGGTTAGGGAGAGAAAGTGGGGAAATCAGCCTGGGTTCATGTCCTGATCACTATCCAGTGATCCCTGGGTTAGAGAGAGGGGGAAATCAGCCAGGCTTCCTGCTCCTGGTCACTGTTCAGTGATCCCCGGGTTAGAGAGAGAGGGGAAATCAGCCAGGGTTCCTGCTCCTGATTACTATCCGTGATCCCTGGGTTAGAGGGAAAGAGAGGTGGCAAATGAGCCAGGGTTCCTGCTCCTGATCACTGTCCTATGATCCCTGGATTAGAGAGAGAGAGAGAGAGAGGGGAAATCAGCCAGGGTTCCTGCTCCTTATCACTGTCCAATGATCCCTGGGTTAGAGAGAGAGAGAGCGGAAATCAGCCTGGGTTTCTGCTCCTGATCACTGTCCAGTGATCCCTGGGCTAGAGAGAGAGAGTGGAAATCAGCCAGGGTTCCTACTCCTGATCAATGTCCAGTGATCCCTGTGTCAGAGAGAGAGAGAGATAATCAGCCTGGGTTCCTGCTCCTGAACACTGTCCAGTGATCACTGGTTTAGAGAGAGAGAGGGGATATCAGCCAGGGTTCCTGCTCCTGATCACGATCCAGTGATTCCTGGGTTAGAGAGAGAGAAAGTGGGGAAATCAGCCAGGCTTCCTGCTCCTGGGTACTGTTCAGTGATCCCCGGGTTAGAGAGAGAGGGGAAATCAGCCAGGGTTCCTGCTCCTGATCACTTTCCGTGATCCCTGGGTTAGAGGGAAAGAGAGGTGGGAAATGAGCCAGGGTTCCTGTTCCTGGTCACTGTTCAATGATCCCCGGGTTAGAGAGAGAGGGTAAATCAGCCAGGGTTCCTGCTCCTGATCAGTGTCCAGTGATCCCTGGGTTAGAGAGAGAGAGAGAGAGAGTGGAAATTAGTCCGGGTTCCTGCTCCTGATCCCTGTTCAGTGATCCCTGGGTTAGAGACAGAGGGGAAATCAGCCAGGGTTCTTGCTCCTGTTCACTGTTCAGTGATCCCTGGGTTAGAGAGATTGAGGGGAAATCAGCCAGGGTTCCTGCTCCTGATCACTGTCCAGTGATCCCTGGGTTAGAGAGAGGTGAAATCAGTCAGGGTTCCTGCTCCTGATCACTGTCCAGTGAACCATGGGTGAGAGAGAGTGAGAGTGGAAATCCACCAGGGTTACTGCTCCTGATTACTGTCCAGTGATCTCCGGGTGAGAGAGAAAGAGTGGTCGGAAATCAGCCATGGTTCCTGTTCCTGATCACTGTCCAGTGATCCTTGATTTAGTGTGAGACAGAGGGGAAATCAGCCAGGGTTCCTGCTCCTGATCACTGTCCCGTGATCCCTGGGTTAGAGAGAGAGAGAGGTAATCAGCCTGGGTTCCTGCTCCTGATCACTGTCCAGTGATCACTGGTTTAGAGAGAGTAAGTGGGGAAATCAGCCAGGGTTCATATTCCTGATCACTGTCCAGTGATCCCAGGGTTAGAGAGAGGGAGAGAGGGAGGAAATCAGCCAGGGTTCCTCCTCTTGATCACTGTCCAGTGCTTCCTGGGTTAGAGAGACAGAGAGCTAGGGGATATCAGGCAGTGTTCCTGCTCTTGATCACTGTCCAGTGATCCCTGGGTTAGAGAGGGAGAGGGGATGTCAGCCAGGGTTCCTGTTCCTGATTACTGATCTGAGTTCCCAGGATGAAAGAGAGAGAGAGTGAGAGAGAGGGGACATCAGCCAGGGTTCCTGCTCCTGGTCAATGTCCAGTGATCCCTGGGTTAGAGAGAGAGAGAGAGGAAATCAGCCAGAGTTCCTGCTCCTGATCACTGTCCAGTGATCCCTAGGTTAGAGAGAGAGAGAGGTAATCAGTCTGGGTTCCTGCTCCTGATCACTGTCCAGTGATCACTGGTTTAGAGAGAGAGAGGGGATATCAGCCAGGGTTCCTGCTCCTGATCCCTGTCCAGTGATCCCTGGATTAGAGAGACAGAGAGGGAGGTAATCAGCCAGGGTTCGTGCTCCTGATCACTGTCCAGTGATCCCTGGGTTAGAGAGAGTAAGTGGGGAAATCAGCCAGGGTTCATATTCCTGATCACTGTCCAGTGATCCCAGGGTTAGAGAGAGGGAGAGAGGGGGGAAATCAGCCAGGGTTCCTCCTCTTGATCACTGTCCAGTGCTTCCTGGGTTAGAGAGACAGAGAGCTAGGGGATATCAGGCAGTGTTCCTGCTCTTGATCACTGTCCAGTGATCCCTGGGTTAGAGAGGGAGAGGGGATGTCAGCCAGGGTTCCTGTTCCTGATTACTGATCTGAGTTCCCAGGATGAAAGAGAGAGAGAGTGAGAGAGAGGGGACATCAGCCAGGGTTCCTGCTCCTGATCAATGTCCAGTGATCCCTGGGTTAGAGAGCGGTGAAATCAGTCAGGGTTCCTGCTCTTGATCACTGTCCAGTGATCCCAGGGTTAGAAAGAGTGAGTGAGGAAATCAGCCAGGGTTCCTGCTCCTGATCACTGGACAGTGATCCTGGGTTACAGAGAAGGGACATCGTCCAGGTTTCCTGCTCCTGATCACTGTCCAGTGATCCTGGGTTAGAGAGGCGTAATCAACCAGGGTATTGCTCCTGATCACTGTCCAGTGATCCCTGGGTTAGAGCACGAGAGAAAGGGGAAATTAGCCACGGTTTCCTGCTCTTGGTCACTGTCCAGTGATCGCCGGGTTAGAGAGAGAGAGAGGGGAAATCAGCCAGGGTTCCTGTTCCTCATCAGTGTCCAGTGATCCCTGGGTTAGAGAGAGAGAGAGGACATCAGCCAGGGTTCCTGCTCCTGATCACTGTCCTGTGATACCTGCGTTAGAGAGAGAGAGAAAGGGGAAATCAGCCAGGGTTTCCTGCTCCTGGTCAATGTCCAGTGATCCCTGGGTTAGAGAGAGAGAGAGAGGAAATCAGCCAGAGTTCCTGCTCCTGATCACTGTCCAGTGATCCCTAGGTTAGAGAGAGAGAGAGGTAATCAGCCTGGGTTCCTGCTCCTGATCACTGTCCAGTGATCACTGGTTTAGAGAGAGAGAGGGGATATCAGCCAGGGTTCCTGCTCCTGATCCCTGTCCAGTGATCCCTGGATTAGAGAGACAGAGAGGGAGGTAATCAGCCAGGGTTCGTGCTCCTGAGCACTGTCCAGTGATCCCTGGGTTAGAGAGAGTAAGTGGGGAAATCAGCCAGGGTTCATATTCCTGATCACTGTCCAGTGATCCCAGGGTTAGAGAGAGGGAGAGAGGGGGGAAATCAGCCAGGGTTCCTCCTCTTGATCACTGTCCAGTGCTTCCTGGGTTAGAGAGACAGACGGGAAATCAGCAAGATTTCCTGTTCTTGATCACTGTCCAGTGATCCCTGTGTTAGAGAGAGGGGAGATCAGCCAGGTTCCCTGCTCCTGATTACTGTCCAATGATCCCTGGGTTAGAGAGAGAGAGCGGAAATCAGCCAGGGTTTCTGCTCCTGATCACTGTGCAGTGATCCCTTAGTTAGAGAGAGAGAGAGGAAATCAGCCAGGGTTCCTGCTCCTGATCACGATCCAGTGATTTCTGGGTTAGAGAGAGAGAGATGGGAAATCAGCTATTGTTCCTGCTCCTGATCACTGTTTAATGATCCCTTGGTTAGAGAGATAGAGCGGAAATCAGCCAGGGTTCCTGCTCCTGATCACTGTACAGTTAACCGGGTTATAGAGAGAGAGAATGGGGAAATCAACCAGGGTTTCCTGCTCCTGATCACTGTCCAGTTATCCCTGGGTTAGAGAGAGAGAGAAAGGGGAAATCAGCTGGAGTTTCCTTCTCCTGGTCACTGTCCAGTGATCCCTGGGTTAGAGAGAGAGGGGAAATCAACCAGGGTTCCTGCTCCTCATCACTCTCCAGTGTTCCCTGGGTTACAGAGAGGGGAAATCAGCCAGGGTTTCGTGTTCTTGGTCACTGTCCAGATAACCGGGTTAGAGAGAGAGAGAATGGGGAAATCAGCCATGGTTTCCTTGCTCCTGATCACTGTCCAGTGATCCCTGAGTTAGAGAGAGAGAGAAAGGGGAAACCAGTCAGGGTTCCTGCTCCTGATCAATGTCCAGTAATCCCTGGGTTAGAGAGAGAGATAGGGAAATCAGCCAGGGTTCCTGCTGCTAATCACTGTCCAGTGATCCCTGGGTTAGAGAGACAGAGAGCGAGGGGATATCAGGCAGTGTTCCTGCTCTTGATCACTGTCCAGTGATCCCTGGGTTAGAGAGGGAGAGGGGATATCAGCCAGGGTTCCTGTTCCTGATTACTGACCTGTGATCCCAGGATGAAAGAGAGGGAGAGGGGACATCAGCCAGGGTTCCTGCTCCTGATCAATGTCCAGTGATCCCTGGGTTAGAGAGCGGTGAAATCAGTCAGGGTTCCTGCTCTTGATCACTGTCCAGTGATCCCAGGGTTAGAAAGAGTGAGTGAGGAAATCAGCCAGGGTTCCTGCTCCTGATCACTGTCCAGTGATCCCAGGGTTTGAGAGAGAGAGAAAGGGGAAATCAGCCAGGGTTCCTGCTCCTGATCACTGTCCAGTGATCCCTGGGTTAGAGCACGAGAGAAAGGGGAAATTAGCCAGGGTTTCCTGCTCCCTGTCACTGTCCAGTGATCCCTGCGTTAGAGAGAGAGAGAAAGGGGAAATCAGCCAGGGTTTCTGCTCCTGGTCAGTGTCCAGTGATCCCTGGGTTAGAGAGAGAGAGAGAGAGTGGAAATTAGTCCGGGTTCCTGCTCCTGATCCCTGTTCAGTGATCCCAGGGTTAGAGACAGAGGGGAAATCAGCCAGGGTTCTTGCTCCTGTTCACTGTTCAGTGATCCCTGGGTTAGAGAGATTGAGGGGAAATCAGCCAGGGTTCCTGCTCCTGATCACTGTCCAGTGATCCCTGGGTTAGAGAGAGGTGAAATCAGTCAGGGTTCCTGCTCCTGATCACTGTCCAGTGAACCATGGGTGAGAGAGAGTGAGAGTGGAAATCCACCAGGGTTACTGCTCCTGATTACTGTCCAGTGATCTCCGGGTGAGAGAGAAAGAGTGGTCGGAAATCAGCCATGGTTCCTGTTCCTGATCACTGTCCAGTGATCCTTGATTTAGTGTGAGACAGAGGGGAAATCAGCCAGGGTTCCTGCTCCTGATCACTGTCCCGTGATCCCTGGGTTAGAGAGAGAGAAGGGGTAAATCAGCCAGCGTTCCTGCTCCTGATCACTGTCCAGTGATCCCTGGGTTAGAGAGAGAGAGAGAGAGATAGAGGAAATCAGCCAGGGTTCCTGCTGCTGATCACTGTCCAGTGATCCCTGGGTTAGAGAGACAGAGAGCTAGGGGATATCAGGCAGTGTTCCTGCTCTTGATCACTGTCCAGTGATCCCTGGGTTAGAGAGGGAGAAGGGACATCAGCCAGGGTTCCTGCTCCTGATCAATGTCCAGTGATTCCTGGGTTAGAGAGACAGACGGGAATTCAGCAAGATTTCCTGTTCTTGATCACTGTCCAGTGATCCCTGTGTTAGAGAGGGGGGAGATCAGCCAGGTTTCCTGCTCCTGATCACTGTCCAGTGATCCCTGGATTAGAGAGAGAGAGAGAGGGGAAATCAGCCAGGGTTCCTGCTCCTGATCACTTTCCAATGATCCCTGGGTTAGAGAGAGAGAGCGGAAATCATCCAGGGTTTCTGCTCCTGATCACTGTGCAGTGTCGCTTGGTTAGAGAGAGAGAGAGAGAGAGGAAATCAGCCAGGGTTCCTGCTCCTGATCACTGTCCAGTGATCCCTGAGCTAGAGAGAGAGAGGGGAAATCAGCCAGGGTTCCTACTCCTGATCAATGTCCAGTGATCCCTGTGTTAGAGAGAGAGAGAGGTAATCAGCCTCGGTTCCTGCTCCTGATCACTGTCCAGTGATCACTGGTTTAGAGAGAGAGAGGGGTCATCAGCTAGGGTTCCTGCTCCGGATCCCTGTCCAGTGATCCCTGGATTAGAGAGAGAAAGTGGGGAAATAAGCCAGGGTTCATGTTCCTAATCACTGTCCAGTGATCCCTGGGTTAGAGAGAGGGAGAGAGGGGGGACATCAGCCAGGTTTCCTGCTCCTGATCACTGTCCAATGATCCCTGGGTTAGAGAGAGAGAGCGGAAATCAGCCAGGGTTTCTGCTCCTGATCACTGTGCAGTGATCCCTGTGTTAGAGAGAGAGAGAGAGAGAGAGGAAATCAGCCAGGGTTCCTGCTCCTGATCACGATCCAGTGATTCCTGGGTTAGAGAGAGAGAGAGATGAGAAATCAGCTATTGTTCCTGCTCCTGATCACTGTCCAGTGATCCCTGGTTTAGAGAGGGAGAGGGGAAATCAGCCAGGGTTCCTGCTACTGATCACTGTCCAGTGATCCCTGTGTTAGAGAGAAAGAGAGAGAGAGAGAGAGGGGGGGGAAATCAACCAGGGCTCCTGCTCCTTATCCCGATCCAGTGATTACTGGGTTAGAGAGAGAGAGAGATGGGAAATCAGCTAATGTTCCTGCTCCTGATCACTGTTCAGTGATCCCTGTGTTAGAGAGAGAGAGTGGCAATCACCCAGGGTTTCTGCTCCTGATCACTGTCCCTTGATCCCTGGTTTAGAGAGTGTGAGGGGAAATCAGCCAGGGTTCCTGCTGCTGATCACTGTCCAGTGATCCCTAGGTTAGAGAGAGATAGAGAGGAAATCAGCCAGGTTTCCTGCTCCTGATCACTGACCAGTGATCCCTGGGATAGAGAGAGCGAGGGGAAATCAGCCAGGGTTCCTACTCCTGATCAATGTCCAGTGATCCCTGGGTTAGAGAGAGAGAGAGAGAGAGGTAATCAGCCTGGGTTCCTGCTCCTGATCACTGCCCAGTGATCACTGGTTTAGAGAGAGAGAGGGGATATTAGCCAGGGTTCCTGCTCCTGATCCCTGTCCAGTGATCCCTGGGTTAGAGAGACAGAGAGGGAGGTAATCTGCCAGGGTTCGTGCTCCTGATCACTGTCCGGTGATCCCTTGGTTAGAGAGAGAAAGTGGGGAAATCAGCCAGGGTTCATGTTCCTGATCACTGTCCAGTGATCCCTGGGTTAGAGAGAGGGGGAAATAAGCCAGGCTTCCTGCTCCTGGTCACTGTTCCGTGATCCCCGGGTTAGAGAGAGAGGGGATATCAGCCAGCGTTCCTGCTCCTGATCACTATCCGTGATCCCTGGGTTAGAGGGAAAGAGAGGTGGCAAATGAGCCAGGGTTCCTACTCCTGAATACTGTCCAGTGATCCCTGGATTAGAGAGAGAGAGAGAGAGAGGGGAAATCAGCCAGGGTTCCAGCTCCTTATCACTGTCCAATGATCCCTGGGTTAGAGAGAGAGAGGAAGTCAGCCAGGGTTCCTGCCCCTGATCACGATCCAGTGATTCCAGGGTTAGAGAGAGAGAGAGATGGGAAATCAGCTATAGTTCCTGGTCCTGATCACTGTCCAGTGATCCCTGGGTTAGAGAGAGTGGGAGAGGGGATATCAGCCTGGGTTCCTGCTCCTGATCCCTGTCCAGTGAACCCTGGGTTAAAGAGAAAGAGAGGGATGTAATCAGCCAGGGTTTGTGCTCCTGATCACTGTCCAGTGATCCCTAGGTTAGGGAGAGAAAGTGGGGAAATCAGCCTGGGTTCATGTCCTGATCACTATCCAGTGATCCCTGGGTTAGAGAGAGGGGGAAATCAGCCAGGCTTCCTGCTCCTGGTCACTGTTCAGTGATCCCCGGGTTAGAGAGAGAGGGGAAATCAGCCAGGGTTCCTGCTCCTGATTACTATCCGTGATCCCTGGGTTAGAGGGAAAGAGAGGTGGCAAATGAGCCAGGGTTCCTGCTCCTGATCACTGTCCTATGATCCCTGGATTAGAGAGAGAGAGAGAGAGAGGGGAAATCAGCCAGGGTTCCTGCTCCTTATCACTGTCCAATGATCCCTGGGTTAGAGAGAGAGAGAGCGGAAATCAGCCTGGGTTTCTGCTCCTGATCACTGTCCAGTGATCCCTGGGCTAGAGAGAGAGAGTGGAAATCAGCCAGGGTTCCTACTCCTGATCAATGTCCAGTGATCCCTGTGTCAGAGAGAGAGAGAGATAATCAGCCTGGGTTCCTGCTCCTGAACACTGTCCAGTGATCACTGGTTTAGAGAGAGAGAGGGGATATCAGCCAGGGTTCCTGCTCCTGATCACGATCCAGTGATTCCTGGGTTAGAGAGAGAGAAAGTGGGGAAATCAGCCAGGCTTCCTGCTCCTGGTCACTGTTCAGTGATCCCCGGGTTAGAGAGAGAGGGGAAATCAGCCAGGGTTCCTGCTCCTGATCACTTTCCGTGATCCCTGGGTTAGAGGGAAAGAGAGGTGGGAAATGAGCCAGCGTTCCTGTTCCTGGTCACTGTTCAATGATCCCCGGGTTAGAGAGAGAGGGTAAATCAGCCAGGGTTCCTGCTCCTGATCAGTGTCCAGTGATCCCTGGGTTAGAGAGAGGGGGAAATCAGCCAGGCTTCCTGCTCCTGGTCACTGTTCAATGATCCCCGGGTTAGAGAGAGAGGGGAAATCAGCCGTGGTTCCTGCTCCTGATCACTATCCGTGATCCCTGGGTTAGAGGGAAAAGGAGGTGGGAAATGAGCCAGGGTTCCTGCTCCTGATCACTGTCCAGTGATCCCTGGGTTAGCGAGAGCGAGGGGAATTCAGCCAGGGTTCCTGCCCCTGATCACTGTCCAGTGATCACTGGTTTAGAGAGAGAGAGGGGAAATGAGCCAGGGGTCCTGCTCCTGATCACTGTCCTGTGATCCCTTGGTTAGAGAGATAGAGAAAGGGAAAATCAGCCAGGGATTCCTGCTCCGGGTCACTGTCCAGTTATCCCTGGGTTAGGGAGAGAGAGAGAAAGGGGAAATCAGCCAGGGTTTCCTGCTCCTGGTCACTGTCCAGTGATCCCTGTGTTAGAGAGAGAGGGGAAATCAGCCAGGGTTCTGCTACTGATCACTGTCCAGTCATCCCTGTGTTAGAGAAAGGTGAAATCAGTCAGGGTTCCTGCTCTTTATCACTGTCCAGTGATCGCTGGGTCAGAGAGAGTGAGAGAGGAAATCAGCCAGGGTTCCTGCTCCTGATCACTGTCCGTGATCCTGGGTTAGAGAGAGAGAGAAAGGGGAAATTAGCCAGGGTTTCCTGCTCCTGGTCACTGTCCAGTGATCCCTGGGTTAGAGAGAGAGAGTGGGAAAATAAGCCAGGGTTGCCTGCTCCTGATCACTGTCCAGTGATCCCTGGTTTAGAGAGGGAGAGGGCAAATCAGCCAGGGTTCCTGTTCCTCATCACTTTCCAGTGATCCTTGGGTTAGAGAGAGAGAGACAGGGGAAATCAGCCATGGTTTCCTGCTCCTGATCACTGTCCAGTGATCCCTGGTTTAGAGAGGGAGAGGGGAAATCAGCCAGGGTACCTACTCCTGATCAATGTCCAGTGATCCCTGGGTTAGAGAGAGTGAGAGAGAGGTAATCAGCCTGGGTTCCTGCTCCTGATCACTGCCCAGTGATCACTGGTTTAGAGAGAGAGAGGGGATATTAGCCAGGGTTCCTGCTCCTGATCCCTGTCCAGTGATCCCTGGGTTAGAGAGACAGAGAGGGAGGTAATCAGCCAGGGTTCGTGCTCCTGATCACTGTCCGGTAATCCCTTGGTTTGAGAGAGAAAGTGGGGAAATCAGCCAGGGTTCATGTTCCTGATCACTGTCCAGTGATCCCTGGGTTAGAGAGAGGGGGAAATAAGCCAGGCTTCCTGCTCCTGGTCACTGTTCCGTGATCCCCGGGTTAGAGAGAGAGGGGATATCAGCCAGCGTTCCTGCTCCTGATCACTATCCGTGATCCCTGGGTTAGAGGGAAAGAGAGGTGGCAAATGAGCCAGGGTTCCTACTCCTGAATACTGTCCAGTGATCCCTGGATTAGAGAGAGAGAGAGAGAGAGAGGGGAAATCAGCCAGGGTTCCAGCTCCTTATCACTGTCCAATGATCCCTGGGTTAGAGAGAGAGAGGAAGTCAGCCAGGGTTCCTGCCCCTGATCACGATCCAGTGATTCCAGGGTTAGAGAGAGAGAGAGATGGGAAATCAGCTATAGTTCCTGGTCCTGATCACTGTCCAGTGATCCCTGGGTTAGAGAGAGTGGGAGAGGGGATATCAGCCTGGGTTCCTGCTCCTGATCCCTGTCCAGTGAACCCTGGGTTAAAGAGAAAGAGAGGGATGTAATCAGCCAGGGTTTGTGCTCCTGATCACTGTCCAGTGATCCCTAGGTTAGGGAGAGAAAGTGGGGAAATCAGCCTGGGTTCATGTCCTGATCACTATCCAGTGATCCCTGGGTTAGAGAGAGGGGGAAATCAGCCAGGCTTCCTGCTCCTGGTCACTGTTCAGTGATCCCCGGGTTAGAGAGAGAGGGGAAATCAGCCAGGGTTCCTGCTCCTGATTACTATCCGTGATCCCTGGGTTAGAGGGAAAGAGAGGTGGCAAATGAGCCAGGGTTCCTGCTCCTGATCACTGTCCTATGATCCCTGGATTAGAGAGAGAGAGAGAGAGAGAGAGAGAGGGGAAATCAGCCAGGGTTCCTGCTCCTTATCACTGTCCAATGATCCCTGGGTTAGAGAGAGAGAGAGCGGAAATCAGCCTGGGTTTCTGCTCCTGATCACTGTCCAGTGATCCCTGGGTTAGAGAGAGCGGGGAATTCAGCCAGGCTTCCTGCTCCTGATCACTGTCCAGTGATCCCTGGGTTAGAGAGAGAGGGGAATTCAGCCAGTGTTGCTGCTCCTGATCACTGTCCAGTGAACCCCTGGTTAGAGAGAGATGGGAATTCAGCCAGGGTTCCTGCTCCTGATCTCTGACCCGTGATACCTGGTTTAGAGAGTGTGAGGGGAAATCAGGCAGGGTTCCTGCTGCTGATCACTGTCGAGTGATCCCTGGGTTAGAGAGAGATAGAGAGGAAATCAGCCAGGGTTCCTGCTCCTGATCACTGTCCAGTGATCCCTGGGTTAGAGAGAGCGAGGGGATATCAGCCAGGGTTCCTACTCCTGATCAATGACCACTGATCCATGGGTTAGAGAGAGAGAGCGGAAATCAGCCTGGGTTCCTGCTCCTGATCACTGTCCAGTGATACCTGGGTTAGAGAGAGAGAGAGAGAGGGGAAATCAGCCTGGGTTTCTGCTCCAGATCACTGTCCAGTGATCATTGGTTTGAGAGAGAGAGAGGGGACATCAGCCAGGGTTCCTGCTCCTGATCACTATCCAGTGATCCTGGGCTAGAGCGTTGGGTCATCGTCCAGGGTTCCTGCTCCTGATCACTGTCCAGTGATTCTGGGTTAGAGAGAGGGCAAATCAGCCAGGGTTCCTGCTCATCATCTCAGTCCAGTGACCCTGGGTTAGAGAGAGGGGAAATCAGCCAGGTTTCATGCTCCTGATCACTGTCCACTGATCCCTGGGTTAGAGAGACAGAGAGAAAGGGGAAATTAGCCAGGGTCTCCGCCTCCTGGTCACTGTCCTGTGATCCCTGGGTTCGAGAGAGAGAGAGCGGAAATCAGCCATGGTTTCCTGCTCCTGATCACTATCCAGTGATCCCTGGTTTAGAGAGGGAGAGGGGAAATCAGCCAGGGTTTCTGCTCCTGATCACTGCCCAGTGATCCCTGTGTTAGAGAGAGAGAGAGAGAGAGAGAGAGGGGAAATCAGCCAGGGCTCCTGCTCCTTATCCCGATCCAGTGATCCCTGGGTTAGAGAGAGAGAGTGGCAATCACCCAGGGTTTCTGCTTCTGATCACTGTCCCTTGATCCCTGGTTTAGAGAGTGTGAGGGGAAATCAGCCAGGGTTCCTGCTGCTGATCACTGTCCAGTCATCCCTAGTTTAGAGAGAGATAGAGAGGAAATCAGCCAGGTTTCCTGCTCCTGATCACTGACCAGTGATCCCTGGGTTAGAGAGACAGAGAGGGAGGTAATCAGCCAGGGTTCATGCTCCTGATCACTGTCCGGTGATCCCTGGTTTAGAGAGAGAAAGTGGGGAAATCAGCCAGGGTTCCTGCTCCTGATCACCGTCCAATGATCCCTGGGTTAGAGAGAGAGCGGAAATCAGCCAGGGTTTCTGCTCCTGATCACTGTGCAGTGATCCCTTGGTTAGAGAGAGAGAGAGAGAGAGAGAGGAAGTCAGCCAGGGTTCCTGCTCCTGATCACGATCCAGTGATTCCTTGGTTAGCGAGAGAGAGAGATGGGAAATCAGCTATTGTTCCTGGTCCTGATCACTGTTCAGTGATCCCTGGGTTAGAGAGAGAGAGAGGCAATCAGCCAGGGTTTCTGCTCCTGATCTCTGTCCCGTGATCCCTGGTTTAGAGAATGTGAGCGGAAATCAGGCAGGGTTCCTGCTGCTGATCACTGTCCTGTGTTCCCTGCGTTAGAGAGAGAGTGAGGCAATCTGCCTGGGTTCCTGCTCCTGATCACTGTCCAGTGATCCCTAGGTTAGAGAGAGAGAGAGGGCAATTCAGCCAGGGTTCTGCGACTGATCACTGTCCAGTCATCCCTGTGTTAGAGAAATGTGAAATCAGTCAGGGTTCCTGCTCTTTATCACTGTCCAGTGATCCCTGGGTCAGAGAGAGTGAGAGAGGAAATCAGCCAGGGTTCCTGCTCCTGATCACTGTCCATGATCCTGGGTTAGAGAGAGAGAGAAAGGGGAAATTAGCCAGGGTTTCCTGCTCCTGGTCACTGTCCAGTGATCCCTGGGTTACAGAGAGAGAATGGGGAAAATAAGCCAAGCGTTTCCTGCTCCTGATCACTGTCCAGTGATCCCTGGTTTAGAGAGGGAGAGGACAAATCAGCCAGGGTTCCTGGTCCTCATCACTTTCCAGTGATCCCTGGGTTAGCAAGAGAGAGACAGGGGAAATCAGCCAGGGTTTCCTGCTCCTGGTCACTATCCAGTGATCCCTGGGTTAGCGAGAGAGAGGGGGGAAATCAGCCAGGGTTCCTGCTCTTGATCACTGTCCAGTGATCCCAAGGTTAGAGAGTGTGAGGGGAAATCAGCCAGGGTTCCTGCCCCTGATCACTGTCCATTGAACCCTGGATTAGAGAGAGAGAGCGAGAGAGGGGGGAAATCCTCCAGGGTTCCTGCTCCTGATCACTGTCCAATGATCCCTGGGTTAGAGAGTGAGAGCGGAAATGAGCCAGGGATTCTGCTCCTGATCACTGTGCAGTGATCCCTTGGTTAGAGAGAGAGAGAGAGAGGAAATCAGACAGGGTTCCTGCTCCTGATCACGATCCAGTGATAACTGGGTTAGAGAGAGAGAGAGAGATGGGAAATCAGCTATTGTTCCTGCTCCTGATCACTGTCCAGTGCGCCCTGGGTTAGAGAGAGAAAGTGGGGAAATCAGCCAGGGTTCATGTTCCTGATCACTGTCCAGTGATCCCTGGGTTAGTGAGAGAGGGGAAATCAGCCAGGCTTCCTGCTCCTGGTCACTGTTCAATGATCCCCGGGTTAGAGAGAGAGGGGAAATCAGCCGTGGTTCCTGCTCCTGATCACTATCCGTGATCCCTGGGTTAGAGGGAAAAGGAGGTGGGAAATGAGCCAGGGTTCCTGCTCCTGATCACTGTCCAGTGATCCCTGGGTTAGCGAGAGCGAGGGGAATTCAGCCAGTGTTCCTGCTCCTGATCACTGTCCAGTGATCCCTGGATTAGAGAGAGAGAGAGGGGAAATCAGCCAGGGTTCCTGCTCCTGATCACTTTCCAGTGCTCCCTGGGTTAGAGAGAGAGAGAGGTAATCAGCCTGGGCTCCTGCTCCTGATCACTGTCCAGTGATCCCTGGGTTTAGGAGAGAGAGAGAGGGGAAATCAGCCAGGGTTCCTGCTCCTGATCACTTTCCAGAGATCCCTGGGTTAGAGAGAGTGGAATTCAGCCAGGGTTCCTGCTCCTGATCACTGTCCAGTGATCCCTGGGTTTGAGAGAGGTGAAATCAATAAGGGTTCCTGCTCTTGATCACTGTCCAGTGATCCCTGGGTTAGAGAGTGTGAGAGAGGAATCAGCCAGGGTTCCTGATTCTGATCACTGTCCAGTGATCCCTGGGTTAGAGAGAGTGAGAGAGGAAAGCAGCCAGGGTTCCAGGTCCTGATCACTGTCCAGTGATCCTGGGTTAGAGAGAGGGGACATCGGCCAGGGTTCCTGCTCCTGATCACTGTCCAGTGATCCTGGGTTAGAGAGAGGTGATATCAGCCAGGGTTCCTGCCCCTGATCACGGTCCAGTGATCCCTGGTTTAGAGAGAGAGAGGGGAAATCAACCAGGGGTACTGCTCCTGATCACTGTCCAGTTATCCCTGGGTTAGAGAGAGAGAGAAAGTGGAAATCAGCCAGGGTTTCCTACTCCTGATCACTGCCCAGTGTTCCCTGGGTTATAGCGAGAGAGAAAGGGGAAACAAATCAGGGTTCCTGCTCCTGATCACTGTCCAGTGATCCCTGGGTTGGAGAGAGAGAGAGGGGAAATCAGCCAGAGTTCCTGCTCCTGATCACTGTCCAGTGATCCCTGGGTTAGAGAGAGGGAGAGAGGGGGGAAATCAGCCAGGGTTCCTCCTGTTGATCACTGTCCAGTGATTCCTGGGTTAGACAGACAGACGGGAAATCAGCAAGATTTCCTGTTCTTGATCACTGTCGAGTGATCCCTGTTTAGAGAGAGAGGTAATCAGCCTGGATTCCTGCTCCTGATCCCTGTTCAGTGATCCCTGGGTTAGAGAGAAAAAGTGGGGAAATCAGCCAGGGTTCCTGCTCCTGATCACTTTCCAGTGATCCCTGGGTTAGAGAGAGAGAGAGGTAATTACCCTGGGTTCCTGCTCATGATCACTGTCCAGTGATCCCTGGGTTAGAGAGAGAGACAGAGGGGAAATCAGCCAGGGTTCCTACTCCTGATCACTTTCCAGAGATCCCTGGGTTAGAGAGAGGGGAATTCAGGCAGGGTTCCTGCTCCTGATCACTGTCCAGTGATCCCTGGGTTCGAGAGAGGTGAAATCAGTAAGGGTTCCTGCTCTTGATCACTGTCCAGTGATCCCTGGGTTAGAGGGTGTGAGAGAGGAAAGCAGCCAGGGTTCCTGGTCCTGATCCCTGTTCAGTGATCCTGGGTTAGAGAGAGGGGAAATCAGCCAGGGTTCCTGCCCCTGATCACTGTCCAGTGATCACTGGTTTAGAGAGAGAGAGGGGAAATGAGCAAGGGGTCCTGCTCCTGATCACTGTCCTGTGATCCCTTGGTTAGAGAGATAGAGAAAGGGAAAATCAGCCAGGGATTCCTGCTCCGGGTCACTGTCCAGTTATCCCTGGGTTAGGGAGAGAGAGAGAAAGGGGAAATCAGCCAGGGTTTCCTGCTCCTGGTCACTGTCCAGTGATCCCTGTGTTAGAGAGAGAGGGGAAATCAGCCAGGGTTCTGCTACTGATCACTGTCCAGTCATCCCTGTGTTAGAGAAAGGTGAAATCAGTCAGTGTTCCTGCTCTTTATCACTGTCCAGTGATCGCTGGGTCAGAGAGAGTGAGAGAGGAAATCAGCCAGGGTTCCTGCTCCTGATCACTGTCCGTGATCCTGGGTTAGAGAGAGAGAGAAAGGGGAAATTAGCCAGGGTTTCCTGCTCCTGGTCACTGTCCAGTGATCCCTGGGTTAGAGAGAGAGAGTGGGAAAATAAGCCAGGGTTGCCTGCTCCTGATCACTGTCCAGTGATCCCTGGTTTAGAGAGGGAGAGGGCAAATCAGCCAGGGTTCCTGTTCCTCATCACTTTCCAGTGATCCTTGGGTTAGAGAGAGAGAGACAGGGGAAATCAGCCATGGTTTCCTGCTCCTGATCACTGTCCAGTGATCCCTGGTTTAGAGAGGGAGAGGGGAAATCAGCCAGGGTACCTACTCCTGATCAATGTCCAGTGATCCCTGGGTTAGAGAGTGAGAGCGGAAATGAGCCAGGGTTTCTGCTCCTGATCACTGTGCAGTGATCCCTTGGTTAGAGAGAGAGAGAGAGAGAGAGGAAATCATACAGGGTTCCTGCTCCTGATCACGATCCAGTGATCCCTGGATTAGAGAGAGAGAGAGAGAGAGAGAGAGAGAGAGGAAATCAGCCAGGGTTCCTGCTCCTGATCGCTGTCCAGTGATACCTGGGTTAGAGAGAGAGAGAGGTAATCAGCCAGGGTTCTTGCTCCTGATCACTGTCCAGTGATCCCTGGGTTAGAGAGAGAGAGAAAGGGGAAACCAGTCAGGGTTCCTGCTCCTGATCACTGTCCAGTGATCCCTGGGTTAGAGAGAGAGAGAGAGGTAATCAGCCTGGGTTCCTGATCATGATCACTGTCCAGTGATCCCTGGGTTAGAGAGAGAGACAGAGGGGAATTCAGGCAGGGTTCCTGCTCCTGATCACTTTCCAGAGATCCCTGGGTTAGAGAGAGGGGAATTCAGCCAGGGTTCCTGCCCCTGATCACTGTCCAGTGATCCCTGGTTTAGAGAGAGAGAGGGGATATCAGCCAGGGGTCCTGCTCCTGATCACTGTCCAGTGATCCCTTGGTTAGAGAGATAGATAAAGGGAAAATCATCCAGGGATTCCTGCTCCGGGTCACTGTCCAGTTATCCCTGGGTTAGAGAGAGAGAGAAAGTTGAAATCAGCCAGGGTTTCCTTCTCCTGATCACTGCCCATGTTCCCTGGGTTATAGTGGGAGAGAAAGGGGAAAACAGTCAGGGTTCCTGCTCCTGATCACTGTCCAGTGATCCCTGGGTTAGAGAGAGAGAGATAGGGGAAACCAGTCAGGGTTCCTGCACCTGATCACTGTCCAGTGATTCCTGGGTTAGAGACGGAGAGGAGATATCAGCCAGGGTTCCTGTTCCTGATCACTGTCCAGTGATCCCTGCGTTAGAGAGAGAGAGGGGGGAAATCAGCCAGGGTTCCTGCTCCTGATCACTGTCCACTGATCCTGGTTTAGAGAGAGGGGACATCGGCCAGTGTTCCTGCTCCTGATCACTGTCCAGTTACCCTGGGTTAGAGAGAGGGGAAATCAGCCAGGGTTCCTGCCCCTGATCACAGTCAAGTGATCCCTGGTTTAGAGAGGGAGAGGGGATATCAGCCAGGGTTCCTGATCCTGGTCCCTAGGTTAGAGAGAGAAAGTGGGGAAATCAGCCGGGGTTCCTGCTCCTTATCACTGTCCAGTGATCCTGGGTTAGAGAGACAGAGAAAGGGGAAATTAGCCAGGGTTTCCTGCTCCTGATCACTGTGCAGTGATCCCTTGGTTAGAGAGAGAGAGGGGACATCAGCCAGGGTTCCTGCTCCTTATCACTGTCCAGTCATCCCTGGGTTAGAGAGAATGAGAGAGGAAATCAGCCAGGGTTCCTGCTCCTGATCACTGTCCAGTGATCCCTGGATTAGAGAGAGAGAGAGGGGAAATCAGCCAGGGTTCCTGCTCCTGATCACTGTCCAATGATCCCTGGGTTAGAGAGTGAGAGCGGAAATGAGCCAGGGATTCTGCTCCTGATCACTGTGCAGTGATCCCTTGGTTAGAGAGAGAGAGAGAGATGGGAAATCAGCTATTGTTCCTGCTCCTGATCACTGTCCAGTACGCCCTGGGTTAGAGAGAGAAAGTGGGGAAATCAGCCAGGGTTCATGTTCCTGATCACTGTCCAGTGATCCCTGGGTTAGTGAGAGAGGGGAAATCAGCCAGGCTTCCTGCTCCTGGTCACTGTTCAATGATCCCCGGGTTAGAGAGAGAGGGGAAATCAGCCGTGGTTCCTGCTCCTGATCACTATCCGTGATCCCTGGGTTAGAGGGAAAAGGAGGTGGGAAATGAGCCAGGGTTCCTGCTCCTGATCACTGTCCAGTGATCCCTGGGTTAGCGAGAGCGAGGGGAATTCAGCCAGTGTTCCTGCTCCTGATCACTGTCCAGTGATCCCTGGATTAGAGAGAGAGAGAGGGGAAATCAGCCAGGGTTCCTGCCCCTGATCACTGTCCAGTGATCACTGGTTTAGAGAGAGAGAGGGGAAATGAGCAAGGGGTCCTGCTCCTGATCACTGTCCTGTGATCCCTTGGTTAGAGAGATAGAGAAAGGGAAAATCAGCCAGGGATTCCTGCTCCGGGTCACTGTCCAGTTATCCCTGGGTTAGGGAGAGAGAGAGAAAGGGGAAATCAGCCAGGGTTTCCTGCTCCTGGTCACTGTCCAGTGATCCCTGTGTTAGAGAGAGAGGGGAAATCAGCCAGGGTTCTGCTACTGATCACTGTCCAGTCATCCCTGTGTTAGAGAAAGGTGAAATCAGTCAGTGTTCCTGCTCTTTATCACTGTCCAGTGATCGCTGGGTCAGAGAGAGTGAGAGAGGAAATCAGCCAGGGTTCCTGCTCCTGATCACTGTCCGTGATCCTGGGTTAGAGAGAGAGAGAAAGGGGAAATTAGCCAGGGTTTCCTGCTCCTGGTCACTGTCCAGTGATCCCTGGGTTAGAGAGAGAGAGTGGGAAAATAAGCCAGGGTTGCCTGCTCCTGATCACTGTCCAGTGATCCCTGGTTTAGAGAGGGAGAGGGCAAATCAGCCAGGGTTCCTGTTCCTCATCACTTTCCAGTGATCCTTGGGTTAGAGAGAGAGAGACAGGGGAAATCAGCCATGGTTTCCTGCTCCTGATCACTGTCCAGTGATCCCTGGTTTAGAGAGGGAGAGGGGAAATCAGCCAGGGTACCTACTCCTGATCAATGTCCAGTGATCCCTGGGTTAGAGAGAGTGAGAGAGAGGTAATCAGCCTGGGTTCCTGCTCCTGATCACTGCCCAGTGATCACTGGTTTAGAGAGAGAGAGGGGATATTAGCCAGGGTTCCTGCTCCTGATCCCTGTCCAGTGATCCCTGGGTTAGAGAGACAGAGAGGGAGGTAATCAGCCAGGGTTCGTGCTCCTGATCACTGTCCGGTAATCCCTTGGTTAGAGAGAGAAAGTGGGGAAATGAGCCAGGGTTCCTGCTCCTGATCACTGTCCAATGATCCCCGGGTTAGAGAGAGAGAGGGGAAATCAGCCAGGGTTCCTGCTCCTGATCACTGTCCAGTGATCCCTGGATTAGAGAAAGTGAGCGAGAGAGGGGGGAAACCAGTCAGCGTTCCTGCTCCTGATCACTGTCCAATGATCCCTGGGTTAGAGAGAGAGAGCGGAAATCAGCCAGGGTTTCTGCTCCTGATCCCTGTTCAGTGATCCCTGGGATTGAGAGATAGAGGGGAAATCCGCCAGGGTTCCTGCCCCTGATCACTGTCCAGTGATCCCTGGATTAGAGCGAGAGAGCGAGAGAGGGGGGAAATCAGCTAGGGTTCCTGCTCCTGATCACTGTCCAATGATCCCTGGGTTAGAGAGAGAGGAGAAATCAGCCAGGGTTCTGCTACTGATCACTGTTCAGTCATCCCTGTGTTAGAGAAAGGTGAAATCAGTCAGGGTTCCTGCTCTTTATCACTGTCCAGTGATCGCTGGGTCAGAGAGAGTGAGAGAGGAAATCAGCCAGGGTTCCTGCTCCTGATCACTGTCCGTGATCCTGGGTTAGAGAGAGAGAGAAAGGGGAAATTAGCCAGGGTTTCCTGCTCCTGATCACTGTCCAGTGATCCCTGGGTTAGAGAGAGAGAGTGGGAAAATAAGCCAGGGTTGCCTGCTCCTGATCACTGTCCAGTGATCCCTGGTTTAGAGAGGGAGAGGGAAAATCAGCCAGGGTTCCTGTTCCTCATCACTTTCCAGTGATCCTTGGGTTAGAGAGAGAGAGACAGGGGAAATCAGCCATGGTTTCCTGCTCCTGATCGCTGTCCAGTGATACCTGGTTTAGAGAGAGAGAGAGGTAATCAGCCTGGGTTCCTGCTCCTGATCACTGTCCAGTGATCCCTGGGTTAGAGAGAGAGAGAGAGGTAATCAGCCTGGGTTCCTGATCATGATCACTGTCCAGTGATCCCTGGGTTAGAGAGAGAGACAGAGGGGAATTCAGGCAGGGTTCCTGCTCCTGATCACTTTCCAGAGATCCCTGGGTTAGAGAGAGGTGAAATCAGTAAGGGTTCCTGCTCTTGATCACTGTCCAGTGATCCCTGGGTTAGAGAGTGTGAGAGAGGAAATCAGCCAGGGTTCCTGGTCCTGATCACTGTCCAGTGATCCTGGGTTAGAGAGAGGGGACATTGGCCAGGGTTCCTGCTCCTGATCACTGTCCAGTGATCCTGGGTTAGAGAGAGGGGAAATCAGCCAGGGTTCCTGCCCCTGATCACTGTCCAGTGATCCCTGGTTTAGAGAGAGAGAGGGGAAATCAGCCAGGGGTCCTGCTCCTGATCACTGTCCAGTGATCCCTTGGTTAGAGAGATAGATAAAGGGAAAATCATCCAGGGATTCCTGCTCCGGGTCACTGTCCAGTTATCCCTGGGTTAGAGATAGAGAGAAAGTTGAAATCAGCCAGGGTTTCCTTCTCCTGATCACTGCCCATGTTCCCTAGGTTATAGTGGGAGAGAAAGGGGACACCAGTCAGGGTTCCTGCTCCTGATCACTGTCCAGTGATCCCTGGGTTAGAGAGAGAGAGATAGGGGAAACCAGTCAGGGTTCCTGCACCTGATCACTGTCCAGTGATTCCTGGGTTAGAGACGGAGAGGAGATATCAGCCAGGGTTCCTGTTCCTGATCACTGTCCAGTGATCCCTGCGTTAGAGAGAGAGAGGGGGGAAATCAGCCAGGGTTCCTGCTCCTGATCACTGTCCACTGATCCTGGTTTAGAGAGAGGGGACATCGGCCAGTGTTCCTGCTCCTGATCACTGTCCAGTTACCCTGGGTTAGAGAGAGGGGAAATCAGCCAGGGTTCCTGCCCCTGATCACAGTCAAGTGATCCCTGGTTTAGAGAGGGAGAGGGGATATCAGCCAGGGTTCCTGATCCTGGTCCCTGGGTTAGAGAGAGAAAGTGGGGAAATCAGCCAGGTTTCCTGCTCCTTATCACTGTCCAGTGATCCTGGGTTAGAGAGACAGAGAAAGGGGAAATTAGCCAGGGTTTCCTGCTCCTGATCACTGTGCAGTGATCCCTTGGTTAGAGAGAGAGAGGGGACATCAGCCAGGGTTCCTGCTCCTTATCACTGTCCAGTCATCCCTGGGTTAGAGAGAATGAGAGAGGAAATCAGCCAGGGTTCCTGCTCCTGATCACTGTCCAGTGATCCTGGGTTAGAGAGAGAGAGAAAGGGGAAATTGCCAGGGTTTCCTGCTCCGGATCACTGTCCAGTGATCCCTGGGTTAGAGAGAAAGAGGGGGGAAATCAGCCAGGGTTCCTGCTCCTGATCACTGTCCAGTGATCCCTGGTTTAGAGAGTGTGAGTGGAATTCAGCCAGGGTTCCTGCCCCTGATCACTGTCCAGTGATCCCTGGATTAGAGCGAGAGAGCGAGAGAGGGGGGAAATCAGCCAGGGTTCCTGCTCCTGATCACTGTCCAATGATCCCTGGGTTAGAGAGAGAAAGCGGAAATCAGCCAGGGTTTCTGCTCCTGATCACTGTGCAGTGATCCCTGGGTTAGAGAGAGAGAGAGGGGGGAAATCAGCCAGGGTTCGTGCACATGATCACTGTCCAGTGATCCCCGGGTTAGAGAGAGAGGGGAAATCAGGAGGGGTTCTTGCTCCTGATCACTATCCGTGATACCTGGGTTAGAAGGAAAGAGTGGTGGGAAATGAGCCAGGGTTCCTGCTCCTGAACGCTGTCCAATGATCCCTGGGTTAGAGAGAGCGAGGGTAATTCAGCCAGGGTTCCTGCTCCTGATCACTGTCCAGTGATCCCCGGGTTAGAGAGAGAGAAGGGAAATCAGCCAGGCTTCCTGCTCCAGATCACGATCCAATGATTCCTAGGTTAGAGAGAGAGAGAGATGGGAAATCAGCTTTTGTTCCTACTCCTGATCCCTGTTCAGTGATCCCTGGGTTAGAGAGATAGAGGGGAAATCCGCCAGGGTTCCTGCTCCTGATCACTGTCCAGTGATCCCTGGTTTAGAGAGTGAGGGGAAATCAGCCAGGGTTCCTGCCCCTGATCACTGTCCATTGATCCCTGGACTAGAGAGAGAGAGCGAGAGAGGGGGGAAATCAGCCAGGGTTCCTGCTCCTGATCACTGTCCAATGATCCCTGGGTTAGAGAGAGAAAGCGGAAATCAGCCAGGGTTTCTGCTCCTGATCACTGTGCAGTGATCCCTTGGTTAGATAGAGAGAGTGGAAATCAGCCAGGGTTCCTGCTCCTGATCACTGTCCAGTGATCCTGGGTTAGAGAGTGAGAGAAAGGGGAAATTTGCCAGGTTTCCCTGCTCCAGATCACTGTCCAATGATCCCTTGGTTAGAGAGAGAGAGAGGAAATCAGCCAGGGTTCCTGCTCCTGATCACGATCCAGTGATTCCTGGGTTAGAGAGAGAGAGAGATGGGAAATCAGCTATTGTTCCTACTCCTGATCCCTTTTCAGTGATCCCTGGATTAGAGAGATAGAGGGGAAATCCACCAGGGTTCCTGCTCCTGATCGCTGTCCAGTTATCCCTGGTTTAGAGAGTGTGAGGGGAAATCAGCCAGGGTTCCTGCCCCTGATCTCTGTCCAGTGATCCCTGGATTAGAGAGAGCGAGCGAGAGAGGGGGGAAATCAGCCAGGGTTCCTGCTCCTGATCACTGTCCAATGATCCCCGGTTTAGAGAGAGAAAGCGGAAATCAGCCAGGGTTTCTGCTCCTGATCACTGTCCAGTGATCCTTTGGTTAGATAGAGAGAGAGGAAATCAGCCAGGGTTCCTGCTCCTGATCACGATCCAGTGATTCCTGGGTTAGAGAGGGAGAGAGATGGGAAATCAGCTATTGTTCCTGCTCCTGACCACTGTTCAGTGATCCCTGGGTTAGAGAGATAGAGCGGAAATCAGCCAGGGTTCCTGCTCCTGATCACTGTCCAGTGATCCCTGGTTTAGAGAGTGTGAGGGGAAATCAGCCAGGGTTCCTGCTGCTGATCACTGTCCAGTGATCCCTGGGTTAGAGAGGGAGAGGGGATATCAGCCAGGGTTCCTGCTCCTGATCACTGTCCAGTGATCCCTGGGTTAGAGAGAGAAAGTGGGGAAATCAGCCAGGGTTCCTGCTCCTTATCACTGTCCAGTCGTCCCTGGGTTAGAGAAAGGTGAAATCAGTCAGGGTTCCTGCTCTTGATCACTGTCCAGTGATCCTTGGGTTAGAGAGAATGAGAGAGGAAATCAGCCAGGGTTCCTGCTCCTGATCACTGTCCAGTGATCCTTTGGTTAGATAGAGAGAGAGGAAATCAGCCAGGGTTCCTGCTCCTGATCACGATCCAGTGATTCCTGGGTTAGAGAGAGAGAGAGATGGGAAATCAGCTATTGTTCCTGCTCCTGACCACTGTTCAGTGATCCCTGGGTTAGAGAGATAGAGCGGAAATCAGCCAGGGTTCCTGCTCCTGATCACTGTCCAGTGATCCCTGGTTTAGAGAGTGTGAGGGGAAATCAGCCAGGGTTCCTGCTCCTTATCACTGTCCAGTCGTCCCTGGGTTAGAGAAAGGTGAAATCAGTCAGGGTTCCTGCTCTTGATCACTGTCCAGTGATCCTTGGGTTAGAGAGAATGAGAGAGGAAATCAGCCAGGGTTCCTGCTCCTGATCACTGTCCAGTGATCCTGGGTTAGAGAGAGAGAGTAAGGGGAAATTAGCCAGGGTTTCCTGCTCCAGATCACTGTCCAGTGATCCCTGGGTTAGAGAGAGAGAGGGGGGAAATCAGCCAGGGTTCGTGCACCTGATCACTGTCCAGTGATCCCCGGGTTAGAGAGAGAGGGGAAATCAGGAGGGGTTCTTGCTCCTGATCACTATCCGTGATCCCTGGGTTAGAGGGAAAGAGTGGTGGGAAATGAGCCAGGGTTCCTGCTCCTGATCACTGTCCAATGATCCCTGGGTTAGAGAGAGCGAGGGTAATTCAGCCAGTGTTCCTGCTCCTGATCACTGTCCAGTGATCCCCGGGTTAGAGAGAGAGAGGGGAAATCAGCCAGGGTTCCTGCTCCTGATCACTGTCCAGTGATCCCTGGATTAGAGAGAGAGAGCGAGAGAGGGGGGAAACCAGTCAGGGTTCCTGCTGCTGATCACTGTCCAATGATCCCTGGGTTAGAGAGAGAGAGGGGAAATCAGACAGGGTTTCTGCTCCTGATCACTGTCCAATGATCCCTGGGTTAGAGAGAGAGAGAGAGAGAGGAAATCAGCCAGGGTTCCTGCTCCTGATCACGATCCAGTGATTCCTTTGTTAGAGAGAGAGAGAGATGGGAAATCAGCTATTGTTCCTGCTCCTGATCACTGTTCAGTGATCCCTGGGTTAGAGAGATAGTGGGGAAATCAGCCAGGGTTCCTGCTCCTGATCACTGTCCAGTGATCCCTGGTTTAGAGATTGTGAGGGGAAACCAGGCAGGGTTCCTGCTGCTGATCACCTTCCAGTGATCCCTGGGTTAGAGAGAGAAAGTGGGGAAATCAGCCAGAGTTCCTGCTCCTTATCACTGTCCAGTCGTCCCTGGGTTAGAGAAAGGTGAAATCAGTCAGGGTTCCTGCTCTTGATCACTGTCCAGTGATCCCTGGGTTAGAGAGAATGAGAGAGGAAATCAGCCAGGGTTCCTGCTCCTGATCACTGTCCAGTGATCCCTGGGTTAGAGAGAGAGAGGGGGGAAATCAGCCAGGGTTCGTGCACCTAATCACTGTCCAGTGATCCCCGGGTTAGAGAGAGAGGGGAAATCAGGAGGGGTTCTTGCTCCTGATCACTATCCGTGATACCTGGGTTAGAGGGAAAGAGTGGTGGGAAATGAGCCAGGTTTCCTGCTCCTGATCACTGTCCAATGATCCCTGGGTTAGAGAGAGCGAGGGTAATTCAGCCAGTGTTCCTGCTCCTGATCACTGTCCAGTGATCCCCAGGTTAGAGATAGAGAAGGGAAATCAGCCAGGGTTCCTGCTCCTGATCACTGTCCAGTGATCCCTGGATTAGAGAGAGAAAGCGAGAGAGGGGGTAACCAGTCACGGTTCCTGCTCCTGATCACTGTCCAGTGATCCCTTGGTTGGAGAGAGAGAGAGGAAATCAGCCAGGTTTCCTGCTCCTGATCATGATCCAATGATTCCTGGGTTAGAGAGAGAGAGAGAGATGGGAAATCAGCTATTGTTCCTACTCCTGATCACTGTTCAGTGATACCTGGGTTAGACAGAAAGAGGGGAAATCCTCCAGGGTTCCTGCTCCTGATCACTGTCCAGTGATCCCTGGTTTAGAGAGAGAGAGCGAGAGAGGGTGGAAAGCAGCCAGGGTTCCTGCTCCTGATCACTGTCCAGTGATCCCTGGATTAGAGAGAGAGAGAGCGAGAGAGGGGGGAAATCAGCCAGGGTTCCTGCTCCTGATCACTGTCCAATGATCCCTGGGTTAGAGAGAGAGAGCGGAAATTAGCCAGGGTTTCTGCTCCTGATCACTGTGCAGTGATTCCTGGGTTAGAGAGAGAGAGAGAGATGGGAAATCAGCTATTGTTCCTGCTCTTGATCACTGTTCAGTGATTCCTGGGATAGAGAGATAGAGGGGAAATCATGCAGGGTTCCTGCTCCTGATCACTGTCATGTGATCCCTGGGTTAGAGAGATAGAGGAAATCAGCCAGGCTTCCTGCTCCTGGTCACTATCCGTAACCCCTGGGTTAGAGGCAAAGAGAGGAAATCAGCCAGGGTTCCTGCTCCTGATCACTGTCCAGTGATCCCTGGGTTAGGGAGAGAGAAGGGAAACTAGCAAGGGTTCCTACTCCTGATCAATGTCCAGTGATCCCTGGGTTAGAGAGAGAGAGAGAGGTAATCAGCCTGGGTTCCAGCTCCTGATCACTGTCCAGTGATCTCTGGGTTAGAGAGAGAGAGAGAGAGAGAGAGAGGGGAAATCAGCCAGGGTTCCTGCTCCTGATCACTGTCCAGTGATCCCTGGGTTAGAGAGAGAGAGAGAGACAGAGAGGTAATCAGCCTGGGTTACTGCTCCCGATCACTGTCCAGTCATCCCTGGGTTAGAGAGAGAGAGAGGGGAAATCAGCCAGGGTTCCTGATCCTGATCACTTTCCAGTGATCCCTGGGTTACACAGAGGGGAAATCAGCCAGAGTTCCTGCTCCTGATCACTGTCCAGTGCCCCCTGGGTTAGAGAGAGGTGAAATCACTAAGGATACCTGCTCTTGATCACTGTCCAGTGATCCCTGGGTTCGAGAGAGTGAGAGAGGAAATCAGCCAGGGTTCCTGCTCCTGATCACTGTCCAGTGATCCTGGGTTACAGAGAGGGGACATCGGCTAGGGTTTCTGCTCCTGATCACTGTCCAGTGATCCTGGGTTAGAGAGAAAGAGAAAGCTGAAATCAGCCAGGGTTTCCTGCTCCTGCTCGCTGTCCAGTGATACTGGGTTAGAGAGATAGGGGAAATCAGTCAGGGTTCCTGCTCCTGATCAATGTCCAGTGATCCCTGGGTTAGAGAGAGAGAGAAAGGGGAAATCAGCCAGGGTTCCTGCTCCTGATCACAGTCCAGTTATCCCTGGGTTAGAGAGAGAGAGAAAGGGGAAGTCAGGCAGGGTTTCCTGCTCCTGGTCACTGTCCAGTGATCCCTGGGTTAGAGAGATAGGGGAAATCAGTCAGGGTTCCTGCTCCTGATCACTGTCCAGTGATCCCTGGGTTAGAGAGAGAGAGAGAAAGTGGAAATCAGCCAGGGTTTCCTGCTCCTGATCACTGTCCAGTGATACTGCGTTAGACAGAGGGGAAATCAGCCAGGGCTTCCTGCTCCTGGTCACTGTCCAGTGATCCCTGCGTTAGAGAGAGAGAGAAAGGGGAAATCAGCTAGGGTTTCTGCTCCTGATCACTGTCCAGTGATCCCTGGGTTAGAGAGAGAGAGAAACGGGAAATCAGCCAAGGTTTCCTGCTCCGGGCCACTGTCCAGTTATCCCTGAGTTAGAGAGAGAGAGAGAAAGTGGAAATCAGCCAGTGTTTCCTGCTCCTGATCACTGCCCAGTGATCCCTGGGTTAGAGAGAGATAGAAAGGGGAAACCAGTCAGTGTTCCTGCTTCTGATCACTGTCCAGTCATCCCTGGGTTAGAGAGAGAGAGAAAGGGGAACCAGTCAGGGTTCCTGCTCCTCATCACTGTCCAGTGATCCCTGGGTTAGAGAGAGTGAGAGAGGAAATCAGCCAGGGTTCCTGCTCCTGATCACTGTCCAGTGATCCCCGCGTTAGAGAGAGAGTGGGGGGAAATCAGCCAGGGTTCCTGCTCCTGATCACTGTCCAGTGATCCCTGGGTTAGAGTGAGTGAGAGAGGAAATCAGCCAGAGTTCCTGCTCCTGATCACTGTCCAGTGATCCTGGGTTAGAGAGAGGTGACATCGGCCAGGGTTCCTGCTCCTGATCACTGTCCAGTGATCCGTAGGTTAGAGAGAAGTGAAATCACTAAGGGTTCCTGCTCTTGTTCACTGTCCAGTGAACCCTGGGTTCGAGAGAGTGAGAGAGGAAATCAGCCAGGGTTCCTGCTCCTGATCACTGTCCAGTGATCCTGGGTTACAGAGAAGGGACATCGGCCAGGGTTTCTGCTCCTGATCACTGTCCAGTGATCCTGGGATAGAGAGAGGGGAAATCAGCCAGGGTTCCTTCCCCTGATCACTGTACAGTGATCCCTTGTTTAGAAAGAGAGAGGGGAAATCAGCCGGGGTTCCTGTTCCCAATCACTGTCCTGTGATCCCTGGGTTAGAGAGAGAGAGAGAGAGAGGGGAAATCAGCCAGGGTTACTGCTCTTGATCACTGTCCAGTGATCCCTGGGTTAGAGAGAGAGAGAGGGGAAAACTGTCCAGTGATCCTGGGTTACAGAGAGGGGACATCGGCCAGGGTTTCTGCTCCTGATCACTTTCCAGTGATCCTGGGTTAGAGAGAGGGGACATCGGCCAGGGCTCCTGCTCCTCATCACTGTCCAGTGATCCTGGGTTAGAGAGAGGGGAAATCAGCCAGGGTTCCTGCTCCTGATCACTGTCCAGTGATCCTGGGTTAGAGAGACGGAGAGAGAGGGGGTATCAGCCACTGTTCCTGCTCCTGATCACTGTCCAGTGATCCCTCGGTTAGAGAGAGAGTGAGAGAGGACATCAGCCAGGGTTCCTGCTCCTGAACACAGTCCACTGATCCCTGGGTCAGAGAGAGAGAGAGGGGAAAATAGCCAGGGTTCCTGCTCCTGATCACTGTCCAGTGATCCCTGGGTTAGAGCGAGAGAGAGAGGGGAAATCAGCCAGGGTTCCTGCTCCTGATCATTGTCCAGTGATCCCTGGGTTAGAGAGACAGAGAGCGAGGGGATATCAGGCAGTGTTCCTGCTCTTGATCACTGTCCAGTGATCCCTGGGTTAGAGAGGGAGAGGGGATATCAGCCAGGGTTCCTGTTCCTGATTACTGACCTGTGATCCCAGGATGAAAGAGAGAGAGAGGGGACATCTGCCAGGGTTCCTGCTCCTGATCAATGTCCAGTGATCCCTGGGCTAGAGAGCAGTGAAATCAGTCAGGGTTCCTACTCTTGATCACTGTCCAGTGATCCCAGGGTTAGAACGAGTGAGTGAGGAAATCAGCCAGGGTTCCTGCTCCTAATCACTGTCCAGTGATCCCAGGGTTTGAGAGAGAGAGAAAGGGGAAATCAGCCAGGGTTCCTGCTCCTGATCACTGTCCAGTGATCCCTGGGTTAGAGAGAGAGAGAGGGGAAATCAACCAGGGTTCCTGCTCCTGAACACTGTCCAGTGATCCCTGGTTTAGAGAGGGAGAGGGGAAATCAGCCAGGGTTCCTGGTCCTCATCACTGTCCAGTGATCCCTGGGTTATAGAGAGAGAGAGAGAGACGACATCAGCCAGAGTTCCTGCTCCTGATCACTGTCCTGTGATCCCTGCGTTAGAGAGAGAGAGAAAGGGGAAATCAGCCAGGTTTCCTGCTCCTCGTCACTGTCCACTGATCCCTGGGTTAGAGAGAGGGAGAGAGGGGGGAAATCTGCCAGGGTTCCTCCTCTTGATCACTGTCCAGTGATTCCTGGGTTAGAGAGACAGACGGGAATTCAGCAAGATTTCCTGTTCTTGATCACTGTCCAGTGATCCCTGTGTTAGAGAGGGGGGAGATCAGCCAGGTTTCCTGCTCCTGATCACTGTCCAGTGATCCCTGGATTAGAGAGAGAGAGAGAGGGGAAATCAGCCAGGGTTCCTGCTCCTGATCACTTTCCAATGATCCCTGGGTTAGAGAGAGAGAGCGGAAATCATCCAGGGTTTCTGCTCCTGATCACTGTGCAGTGTCGCTTGGTTAGAGAGAGAGAGAGAGTGGAAATCAGCCAGGGTTCCTGCTCGTGATCACTGTCCAGTGATCCTGGGTTAGAGAGAGGGGAAATCAGCCAGGGTTCCTGCTCTTGATCACTGTCCAGTGGTCCTGGGTTAGATAGACAGTGAGAGATGGGGTATCAGGCACTTTTCCTGCTCCTGATCACCGTCCAGTGATCCCTGCGTTAGAGAGAGGTGAAATCAGTCAGGGTTCCTGCTCTTGCTCACTGTCCAGTGATCCCTGGGTTAGAGAGAGACGAAATCATCCAGGGTTCCTGCTCCTGATCACTGTCCAGTGTTCCCTGGGTTAGAGAGAGAGAGAAAGGGGAAATCAGCCAGGGTTTCCTGCTCCTGGTCACTGTCCAGTGATCCCTGGGTTAGAGAGAGAGGGGAAATCAGCCAGCGTTAGTGCTCATGATCACTGTCCTGTGATAGCTGGGTTAAAGAGAGAGAGAAAGGGGATATCAGCCATGGTTTCCTGCTCCTGGTCACTGTCCAGTGATCCCTGGGTTAGAAAGAGAGGGGAAATCAGTCAGGGTTCCTGCTCCTGATTACTGTCCAGTGATCCCTGGGTTAGAGAGAGAGAAAGGGAAAATCAGCCAGGGTTTCCTGCTCCGGCTCACTGTCCAGTTATCCCTGGGTTAGAGAGAGAGAGGAAGTGGAAATCAGCCAAGGTTTCCTGCTCCATATCACTGCCCAGTGATCCCTGGGTTAGAGAGAGAGAGATAGGGGAAATATGTCAGGGTTCCTGCTCTTGATCACTGTCCCGTGATCCCTAGGTTAGGGCGCCGGGAAATCAGTCAGGGTTCCTTCTCCTGATGACTGTCAATTGATCCCTCGGTTAAAGAGAGAGAGGGGTGAAATCAGCCAGGGCTCCTGCTCCTGATCACCAGCCGTGATCCCTGGGTTAGAGGGAAAGAGAGGAAATCAGCCATGGTTCCTGCTCCTGATCACGATCCAGTGGTTCCTGGGTTAGAGTGAGAGAGAGATGGGAAATCAGCTATTGTTCCTGCTCCTGATCACTGTCCAGTGATCCCTGGGTTAGAGAGAGAGAGGGGAAATTAGCAAGAGTTCCTACTCCTGATCACTGTCCAGTGATCCCTGGGTTAGAGAGAGGGGAAATCAGCCAGGGTTCCTGCTCCTGATCACTGTCCAGTGATCCCTGGGTTAGAGATGGAGAGGGGATATCTGCCAGGCTTCCTGTTCCTGATCACTGTCCGGTGATCCCTGGGTTAGAGAGAGTGAGAGAGGAAATCAGCCAGGGTTCCTGCTCCCGATCACTGTCCAGTGATCCTGGGTTAGAGAGAGGGGACATCGGCCTGGGTTCCTGCTCCTGATCACTGTCCAGTTATCCCTGGCTTAGAGAGAGGGGAAATCAGGCAGGGTTCCTGCTCCTGATCACGACCCAGTGATTCCTGGGTTAGAGAGAGAGAGTGGGGAAATCAGCCAGGGTTCATGTTCCTGATCATTATCCGTGATCCCTGGGTTAGAGAGAGGGAGAGAGGAAATCAGCCAGGGTTCCTGCTACTGATCACTGTCAAGTGATCCCCGGGTTCGAGAGAGAGGGGAAATCAGCCAGGGTTCCTGCTCCTGATCACTGTCCAGTAATCCCTGGATTAGAGAGAGAGAGAGAGAGGGGAAATCAGCCATGGTTCCTGCTCCTGATGACTGTCCAATGATCCCTGGGTTAGAGAGAGAGAGAGGAAATCAGCCAGGGTTCCTGCTCCTGATCACGATCCAGTGATTCCTCGGTTAGAGAGAGAGAGAAATGGGAAATCAGCTATTGTTCCTGCTCCTGATCACTGTCCAGTGATCGCTGGTTTAGCGAGTGTGAAGGGAAATCAGGCTGGGTTCCTGCTGCTGATCACTATCCAGTGATCCCTGGGTTAGAGAGAGAGAGAGAGGAAATCAGCCAGGGTTCTTGCTCCTGATCACTGTCAAGTGATCCTGGGTTCGAGAGATTGGCGAAATCAGCCAGGCTTCCTGCTCCTGGTCACTGTTCAGTGATCCCCGGGTTCGAGAGAGAGGGGAAATCAGCCAGGCTTCCTGCTCCTGATCACCATCCGTGATCCCTAGGTTAGAGGGAAAGAGAGGAAATCAGCCATGGTTCCTGCTCCTGATCACGATCCAGTGATTCCTGGGTTAGAGAGAGAGAGAGATGGGAAATCAGCTATTGTTCCTGCTCCTGATCACTGTCCAGTGATCCCTGGGTTAGAGAGAGAGAGGGGAAATTAGCAAGGGTTCCTACTCCTGATCAATGTCCAGTGATCCCTGGGTTAGAGAGAGAGAGAGGTAATCAGCCTGTGTTCCTGCTCCTGATCACTGTCCAGTGATCCCTGGGTTGGAGAGAGAGAGAGAGAGGGGAAATCAGCCAGGGTTACTGCTCCTGATCACTGTCCAGTGATCCCTGGGTGAGAGAGAGGGGAAATCAGCCAGGGTTCCTGCTCCTGATCACTGTCCATTGATCCCTGGGTTAGAGATGGAGAGGGGATATCTGCCAGGCTTCCTGTTCCTGATCACTGTCCGGTGATCCCTGGGTTGGAGAGAGTGAGAGAGGAAATCAGCCAGGGTTACTGCTCCTGATCACTGTCCAGTGATCCTGGGTTAGAGAGAGGGGACATCGGCCAGGGTTCCTGCTCCTAATCACTGTCCAGTGATCCTGGGTTAGCGAGAGGGGAAATCAGCCAGGGTTCCTGCCCCTGATCACTGTCCAGTGATCCCTGGTTTAGAGAGAGAGAGGGGAAATCAGCCAGGGGTCCTGCTCCTGATCACTCTCCACTGATCCCTGGGTTAGAGATGGAGAGGGGAAATCAGCCAGGGTTCCTGCCCCTGATCACTGTCCGGTGATCAATGGTTTAGAGAGAGAGAGAGGAAATCAGCCAGGGTTCCTGTTCCTGATCACTGTCCAGTGATCCCTGGGTTAGAAAGAGAGAGAGGGGGGAAATCAGCCAGGGTTACTGCTCCTGATCACTGTCCAGTGATCCCTGGGTTAGAGATGGAGAGGGGATATCAGCCAGGGTTCCTGTTCCTGATCACTGTCCAGTGATCCCTGCGTTAGAGAGAGAGAGAGAGGGGAAATCAGCCAGGGTTACTGCTCCTGATCACTGTCCAGTGATCCCTGGGTTAGAGAGAGAGAGAAAGGGGAAATCAGCCAGGGTTTCCTGCTCCTGATCACTGTCCAGTGATACTGGGTTAGAGAGAGGGCAAATCAGCCAGGGTTTCCTTCTCCTGGTCACTGTCCAGTGATCCCTGGATTAGAGAGAGAGAGAAAGGGGAAATCATCCAGGGTTTCCTGCCCTGGGTCACTGCCCTGTGATCCCTGGGTTAGAGAGAGAGAGAAAGGGGAAACCAGTCAGTGTTCCTGCTTCTGATCACTGTCCAGTGATCCCTGGGTTAGCGAGTGAGAGAGAGAGGGGAAATCAGCCAGGGTTACTGCTCCTGATCACTGTCCAGTGATCCCTGGGTTAGAGAGAGGGGAAATCAGCCAGGTTTCCTGCTCCTGATCACTGTCCAGTGATCCCTGGGTTAGGGAGAGAGAGGGGGGAAATCAGCCAGGGTTCCTGTTCCTGATCACTGTCCAGTGATCCTGGGTTAGAGAGAGGGGACATCGGCCAGGGTTCCTGCTCCTGATCACTGTCCAGTGATCCTGGGTTAGAGAGAGGGGAAATCAGCCAGGGTTCCCACTCTCGATCACTGTCCAGTGATCCTGGGTTAGAGAGACAGAGAAAAATGGGGTATCAGCCACTGTCCCTGCACCTGATCACTGTCCAGTAATCCGTGGGTTAGAGAGAGTGAGAGGGGAAATCAGCCAGGGTTCCTGCTCCTGATCACTGTCCAGTGATCCCTGTGTTAGAGAGAGATGAAATCAGTCAGGGTTCCTTCTCTTGATCACTGTCCAGTGATCCCTGGGTTAGAGAAAGACGAAATCATCCAGTGTTCCTGCTCCTGATCACTGTCCAGTGTTCCCTGGGTTAGAGAGAGGGGAAATCAGCCAGGGTTAGTGCTCCTGATCACTGTCCAGTGATACCTGGGTTAAAGAGAGAGAGAAAGGGGAAATCAGCCAGGGTTCCTGCTCCTGATAACTGTCCAGTGATCCCTGGGTTAGAGAGAGAAAGAAAGGGAAAATCAGCCAGGGTTTCCTGCTGCGGGTCACTGTCCAGTTATCCCTGGGTTAGAGAGAGAGAGAAAGGGGAAATCAGCCAGGGTTTCCTGCTCCTGGTCACTGTCCAGTGATCCCTGGGTTAGAGAGATAGGGGAAATCAGTCAGGGTTCCTGCTCCTGATCACTGTCCAGTGATCCCTGGGTTAGAGAGAGAGAGAAAGGGGAAATCAGCCAGGGTTTCCTGCTCCTGATCACTGTCCAGTGATACTGGGTTAGAGAGAGGGGAAATCAGCCAGGGTTACTGCTCCTGATCACTGTCCAGTGATCCCTGGGTTAGAGATGGAGAGGGGATATCAGCCAGGGTTCCTGTTTAAGATCACTGTCCAGTGATCCCTGCGTTAGAGAGAGAGAGAGAGGGGAAATCAGCCAGGGTTACTGCTTCTGATCACTGTCCAGTGTTCCCTGGGCTAGAGAGAGGGGAAATCAGCCAGGTTTCCTGCTCCTGATCACTGTCAGTGATCCCTGGGTTAGGGAGAGAGAGGGGGGGAAATCAGCCAGAGTTCC